>NC_140181.1:108109670-108127170 GCF_963971535.1 Notolepis coatsorum | reverse complement strand
GAAATGTGCTATATACATTTAAGAAATTATTATTATTGTCATCACTTACCCTGCTACTGGCCATTCTGCTGTTCCATGTTGTTGAGTACTAAAAGTCAGAAAAAGAGCACATACAGAATGTATAGATATATTTTTAATAAAGACGTTATAAAGGCTACACGGTTATTATAGTTAAATAAACGCTAAAACTAGGTGTGAACATTTTTAGATGATCTGAAATAAAATTTAAAACTAGACATTAGAACAAAAAGGAAAAATTTACTGAAAGTATATTGTGTACTTACTGTACACAACTAACTGAAATAAAAGAATACCCCCATATACCCCCATATTATATAATAATAAACAAAAATAACGAAAACTAATACTGAAACTAATAAAAAACACAACAATTTGAAACGATAAAAACAAACCCACTCCCAACATTTTTAAACTGAATAAAGAAAATGTATAATGAAAAATACAAAACTATAATAACCCCAGAAAAAACGACCCCACTCTTAAAAGATGTGTACAAATAACACAGGACGTGTTCTCCCTAACTGAGTATGTGCAGATGTGTTTAATGACGAGGAAATTCACGAGAATGTACGAGAACGAGGTCCATTGTATAGTAAGAGTGCACAGTGTCAATCTCTCTCTATTTGGTCACAGATACATTTGTCACTGCCTCCCCCCCCCTCAGGTATGGAGTTCAGGTGTGCTGCTCTCAGCGGAGCAGCTGATTGATGTCTGTGGGCCAATTACGTCACTGATATAACCCCGCCTCAGATGTCATGATGCTGCCAGATTGTAACATACGGTTATTCTATAACCATAGTTATATGAGTATAGCGAGCGCTCTGCTCGTAGTGGAACTGTCCCTTTATCCAGTCTAATAATGAATACTTTTCTCCACATGCACACACCCATCAGCCTGGCCACACCCACATCCGCTCCTCTACATAAGTGAGGCCAACGTGGCCACACCATCAGCTCCTTCCCAAGTCTTTCACCACCGAAGGCAAAGACCACAGGGTCCTCAGTGAGTCAGAGCAGAGCGCTCGCTATACTCATAGAACTATGGTTATAGAATAACCGTATGTTATATATCGTATAGCTTACGCTCTGCTCGTAGTGGAACACAGGAGCTGAGCAGAGCGGTAGCTCGACAGATGTACCCGCTGAGGCCCCCCACAACCATCAGAACCGGGGAGGACCTGAGCCCCCTGGACCCCCCTAGCGGAGGACGGAATCGGATCCGACTGTGCCAAGAGGGTTTAGCACCTCAAAACGCACAGGGTGAGCAGACCGTGGGACTTACCTTCACTCAGAAGGACCTGCAACCACTCAGGCGCGCATCCCACATGCCACCAGGGAACGGACAGGAAGCAAAAACACCTCTGTCACAGCCCCCAACATCACAGGGTCGAAGGTCAAGAACCCAACCCCGTGGCAAGGCTGTAGCAGCGGAGCGCGGAGGAGGTCCCAGCCGTAGGACAACCTGAGGGCCAGGACCCCCCGAAAAAAGGGGCCTGGCGAGGCCAACGAGGCCGCAGCATCGGGGCCCCACCAGACGGTCACTGGTGACATTACCCCCCACATCGCCAGCGTATCGGACAGGGCCCAAATCAAGAGCAGGCCCTTCCCCCCTGGCACGCCGCTCTGAAGCACTCTAGCTTACCGCACCTGGTATTCCCAGGGGGTCTCCCATCCAAGAACTAACCAGGGCCGAACCTGCTTAGTTTCCGAGATCTGACGAAATCGGGCGTGTCCAGGTTGGCATGGCCGTAAGCCCCAAGAGGCTACCCCCCCACAACACTGCAGGGCCAGACGGCGCGCCGGGGAGACAACCCCCAAGGGGGTTGATCCCTCAATCCAGGCAACAGGCCAGAACTCGACCTGTGCCTGGAGCACTGCGGACTAGACAGGCGCCTAAGGGGTCTACTGCGAGAACAGTACCCGGCGGAAGGGGTGTTCGGTATGCTGTGCACCATGTCATGACCTCCACAAACCCGACCCCTCCAGCGGGGTCGAGGTACAAAGGAGAGGCTGACGCAATTGGCAGACGTCATGAAAGATGCGAGGGCATACTCAGCCCTATAGCCCGGCCTCAACCCGAGAGTCGACTCTGCTACCAACACATCGGAGAACCAACCACCTCCCTATGTTTAGTTTAACAGGAGGCGGTTGTTCCCTTAACCCACCAAGAAAACTTAGAAACATAACTGCATGTATACACAGGCTATACAAGCAGTACAAGTGTTTCAGTTTTCAAAGGGTTAACCCAGGCCAACAGGTCGACGAGAACAAGTCCGGACCTGGGCCTGGCGGACCGGGACCTACACAGGGATGCCTAGAGGGGCTGACAGCAACCATCCCGACAGCCCCCTCCCATCCCCGACCAGGCCCCCTAACATAGTGCAAGGTACAACACAGTATGGACCAAGCACATCACTGTTATGGGCAACTCGTAATGGCATACATATGACACACACATCCACAACATCAATCCCTGCGAAGCCCGGACCGACCCGGCATTTCCCCCCCAGAAAAGCACAAAGTCCTTTGGGGTACCAGAACAGCAGATCTGCGCCCCGGCGGATAACGGGTTAACTGACCTGGTCCGGCGCCACCAGAACCAGTCCTGCGTCCTAGTCACGCCGCCATCCACAGTCCTAAGAGGGGGGTAGGTACGCGTGTCGATCTAAAACATCACAGAGGGCGCCACCAAGATGGACAGTACGTGAATGTGCTGCTCCTGGTCGCCCACCTCATGGGCGTGAGACCCCTCCGCCAATGTAATGATCTACCCCGGCATCTCCCCCCGGAGATGCACGTGAGTCATCGAGTCTAACCTAGTGCACTGGCGCTCGGTAGAGATAAAAATCTCCTTCCCAGTCGCCTGCATAAAAAACGCTGTTTCTATGAATTGGGCAACCAAGGCGCGCCGGCCCATAACGTGGTTCCACATTGGAAGCACCCAGGGCCAGCGCTATATGCACGTCAAGAACCCGAAATAATCAATGGTGAATTCTAATAAGAAACACCAGATAACGTTCCCTTCATGCCGTCTGGGACGAGCAGCAGGAAGCCGGTCAATAAGACACAGACACAGGTCTTATATGACGCGTCTGAGGGCAACCCCGTCAATTCTTCTCCTTACATAAGAGGGGAAGACAGAAGTTCCCCCAGAGAGACCTCTACGTGAGTAACAATTAAAAAAGATACATGTAATAATAATTGGGCCAAGTGACCAACGGCCCAATACACACTGTAATGGAGAGCAGAGCAGAAAACGAACAGTTTTCGAATGCATCGCATCATCCAACTTTGACAAAGACAGCGGTCTGCAGCACAGATCCTGTAACCTCACGGATGTCTCCTGGCCAATAGGAAAACGCGCCCCGGTGACGTATTCCATGACCGGGGGGAAATCCTGTGACCCACCCATCCTAACAGGGAGTGGAACCAGGGAACCCCCCCCCCCCCCCCTTCCCCCTCCCTGTGACGCACTGCCCCTCAGCCGACAGGGAGACTGACAGGCAGGAGGTCCCACCTCCAGGCCAATCAGTAAAGGGGGGGGGGGGATTAGTCCACCCCTTATGACCCCTCACCCCTGATACGATGCAACAACAAAGCAGAGCCATGACACCAGTCGTAGCGCGCTACATGAAAGCGCATTATACCTGTTAGGGTAACAGCTTCACATCCTGCACGCCAGCCCCAGATGATAACCTCATCTGTGCAAAAACTGGCTTTATACATGGCTTCAGGCTCATGTGCGAACTTGCCACCTGAATTTTTTACACCTTTACCCTAAAGTAAGAAAAACACAGACCAAAGAGAGGGGCCAAAGGCCTTGGTACAAGAGCTACACATGTAAACTTCTGTAGGCCAACACCTAACCCAGTTGCGGACTCAATGTCACGTTTACTTAAACATGAAAACACGATACACACAACCCTCTTTCATAATAAAAAAGGGCAAAAAGTTCACTCTCACTACTGCAAGAGGAATGCCGTTTTTTATGATGAGAGAAGACATAAGTCCTCGATCAAGTGCTGGTCACAGGCCTTGCTAAGTCTACATAACAGCGACCAAACAATCTTCAGAGAAAACTGCCTCTCTCTAAGCAAGAGCACAACCCCAGCAGTAGCTGAGGGATTACACCGTATCCCCAAAAATATAGTGAATCAACACACATTTTGTAAACATAATCATATTTGATGGGAGGAGGGGGGGGGGGGCCGGTGGCCAGGGGAAAACCGGGGAATAATTTTACCCATCCCCGGGCCCTCACCACCTCACCCCTGATACAACGCCAAATGAAAAAACAGCCGTGATACCAGGCGCATGGCGCGCCAGATGAAGCACATACTTCTACCTGTAGAGTAAAAACTTTACATCATGCACGCCAGCCACAGCCGATAACCTCGTTTGAAAACAGCTCTGCTTATGTGTGAAAACTTGCCACTCGTTATTTTTATCATTAGCCTACCCTTAAGTAAGAATAACAAGCTAAGAGAGGGACTCAGGCCCTCGATCATATGCCACTATGTACAGCGTTGTAGGGTAACACCCAGCCAGTTGTGGACTCAGCCACGTTGTCTAAACGTTACATGAACACTTTGGTTGAGCTTATAGGACTAGATATTACAATCCCTTAGATAATCAGCACTTTTTTGAATGGGGTAGTGGTAAAAGCTTCACTGGGGTCTTCAGGTGGGCACCCTCCTTCATTGGTGTTTCGTTGACAGGCCCACGACACCTCCGAAGGGCTCAACGGCAACACCTGGCGTCCCAGGTGTGCCCCCCTCTGCTTTTACCCCTCGATGCTCTTCTTTCAGCTCCAAAGAAGGTTGCAAGTGACTTGGTTCCAAGTTCTCTGATGTGCTTGAATTACTTTCAGCCGGGGTACTGATGCTCGGTGGACTGTGGGTTAAATCCTGCCGCTGAGCTTCACTCGCCTGACTTGACCTTTCTCTCAGAAGATAATGGTCAATGCGAGATCCCGGCCTCACTTTCTTCAAGCACTTCATCCGGCCTTGATGTATTCGTAGGCCTCTGATGGATGTTACCTTGGACCAGCCACAGCTACATACTCTGTGCTCCTGTCCTTCAGTTGATGTGCCGATTATCTGGTTCGTCGTCGTTCCAGGGTCAGTTACCGGGTGGTCAGCCGATGAGTCATCTTCCGCCCCCGCTCTCGCAGACTCTAGGGGTGTTTTTCTCTTTAGACTTTTCGTAGCAATGAGGGGTGGCTTTTGTGCACTTAATTAAGCGACGGAGCCTGCCATCATGGATAGCTAGTCCATGACAGCCCCGTTGGGGTCTTTCCTTCCTGTCAGCTGTCTTTCCAAGCCGTCACATGGTCTTTCCCTTGTTGTCAGCTGCACTTTCACAGCAGTCACTGGATTTCTCCAGTTTATCAGTTGAGCTTATAGGACTAGATATTACAATCCCTTAGATAATCAGCACTTTTTTGAATGGGGTAGTGGTAAAAGCTTCACTGGGGTCTTCAGGTGGGCACCCTCCTTCATTGGTGTTTCGTTGACAGGCCCACGACACCTCCGAAGGGCTCAACGGCAACACCTGGCGTCCCAGGTGTGCCCCCCTCTGCTTTTACCCCTCGATGCTCTTCTTTCAGCTCCAAAGAAGGTTGCAAGTGACTTGGTTCCAAGTTCTCTGATGTGCTTGAATTACTTTCAGCCGGGGTACTGATGCTCGGTGGACTGTGGGTTAAATCCTGCCGCTGAGCTTCACTCGCCTGACTTGACCTTTCTCTCAGAAGATAATGGTCAATGCGAGATCCCGGCCTCACTTTCTTCAAGCACTTCATCCGGCCTTGATGTATTCGTAGG
Organism: Notolepis coatsorum; assembly: GCF_963971535.1. Lineage (NCBI taxonomy): Eukaryota > Metazoa > Chordata > Actinopteri > Aulopiformes > Paralepididae > Notolepis > Notolepis coatsorum. Next base: position 108,121,327 of record NC_140181.1, on the reverse strand, counting down.
CCTCTGATGGATGTTACCTTGGACCAGCCACAGCTACATACTCTGTGCTCCTGTCCTTCAGTTGATGTGCCGATTATCTGGTTCGTCGTCGTTCCAGGGTCAGTTACCGGGTGGTCAGCCGATGAGTCATCTTCCGCCCCCGCTCTCGCAGACTCTAGGGGTGTTTTTCTCTTTAGACTTTTCGTAGCAATGAGGGGTGGCTTTTGTGCACTTAATTAAGCGACGGAGCCTGCCATCATGGATAGCTAGTCCATGACAGCCCCGTTGGGGTCTTTCCTTCCTGTCAGCTGTCTTTCCAAGCCGTCACATGGTCTTTCCCTTGTTGTCAGCTGCACTTTCACAGCAGTCACTGGATTTCTCCAGTTTATCAGTTGAGCTTATAGGACTAGATATTACAATCCCTTAGATAATCAGCACTTTTTTGAATGGGGTAGTGGTAAAAGCTTCACTGGGGTCTTCAGGTGGGCACCCTCCTTCATTGGTGTTTCGTTGACAGGCCCACGACACCTCCGAAGGGCTCAACGGCAACACCTGGCGTCCCAGGTGTGCCCCCCTCTGCTTTTACCCCTCGATGCTCTTCTTTCAGCTCCAAAGAAGGTTGCAAGTGACTTGGTTCCAAGTTCTCTGATGTGCTTGAATTACTTTCAGCCGGGGTACTGATGCTCGGTGGACTGTGGGTTAAATCCTGCCGCTGAGCTTCACTCGCCTGACTTGACCTTTCTCTCAGAAGATAATGGTCAATGCGAGATCCCGGCCTCACTTTCTTCAAGCACTTCATCCGGCCTTGATGTATTCGTAGGCCTCTGATGGATGTTACCTTGGACCAGCCACAGCTACATACTCTGTGCTCCTGTCCTTCAGTTGATGTGCCGATTATCTGGTTCGTCGTCGTTCCAGGGTCAGTTACCGGGTGGTCAGCCGATGAGTCATCTTCCGCCCCCGCTCTCGCAGACTCTAGGGGTGTTTTTCTCTTTAGACTTTTCGTAGCAATGAGGGGTGGCTTTTGTGCACTTAATTAAGCGACGGAGCCTGCCATCATGGATAGCTAGTCCATGACAGCCCCGTTGGGGTCTTTCCTTCCTGTCAGCTGTCTTTCCAAGCCGTCACATGGTCTTTCCCTTGTTGTCAGCTGCACTTTCACAGCAGTCACTGGATTTCTCCAGTTTATCAGTTGAGCTTATAGGACTAGATATTACAATCCCTTAGATAATCAGCACTTTTTTGAATGGGGTAGTGGTAAAAGCTTCACTGGGGTCTTCAGGTGGGCACCCTCCTTCATTGGTGTTTCGTTGACAGGCCCACGACACCTCCGAAGGGCTCAACGGCAACACCTGGCGTCCCAGGTGTGCCCCCCTCTGCTTTTACCCCTCGATGCTCTTCTTTCAGCTCCAAAGAAGGTTGCAAGTGACTTGGTTCCAAGTTCTCTGATGTGCTTGAATTACTTTCAGCCGGGGTACTGATGCTCGGTGGACTGTGGGTTAAATCCTGCCGCTGAGCTTCACTCGCCTGACTTGACCTTTCTCTCAGAAGATAATGGTCAATGCGAGATCCCGGCCTCACTTTCTTCAAGCACTTCATCCGGCCTTGATGTATTCGTAGGCCTCTGATGGATGTTACCTTGGACCAGCCACAGCTACATACTCTGTGCTCCTGTCCTTCAGTTGATGTGCCGATTATCTGGTTCGTCGTCGTTCCAGGGTCAGTTACCGGGTGGTCAGCCGATGAGTCATCTTCCGCCCCCGCTCTCGCAGACTCTAGGGGTGTTTTTCTCTTTAGACTTTTCGTAGCAATGAGGGGTGGCTTTTGTGCACTTAATTAAGCGGCGGAGCCTGCCATCATGGATAGCTAGTCCATGACAGCCCCGTTGGGGTCTTTCCTTCCTGTCAGCTGTCTTTCCAAGCCGTCACATGGTCTTTCCCTTGTTGTCAGCTGCACTTTCACAGCAGTCACTGGATTTCTCCAGTTTATCAGTTGAGCTTATAGGACTAGATATTACAATCCCTTAGATAATCAGCACTTTTTTGAATGGGGTAGTGGTAAAAGCTTCACTGGGGTCTTCAGGTGGGCACCCTCCTTCATTGGTGTTTCGTTGACAGGCCCACGACACCTCCGAAGGGCTCAACGGCAACACCTGGCGTCCCAGGTGTGCCCCCCTCTGCTTTTACCCCTCGATGCTCTTCTTTCAGCTCCAAAGAAGGTTGCAAGTGACTTGGTTCCAAGTTCTCTGATGTGCTTGAATTACTTTCAGCCGGGGTACTGATGCTCGGTGGACTGTGGGTTAAATCCTGCCGCTGAGCTTCACTCGCCTGACTTGACCTTTCTCTCAGAAGATAATGGTCAATGCGAGATCTCGGCCTCACTTTCTTCAAGCACTTCATCCGGCCTTGATGTATTCGTAGGCCTCTGATGGATGTTACCTTGGACTCATCATACAACAAAAAACCCAGTTCATTTTTACTCACGTAAAAAACAATGCTGTTTTTAGGTAGGGAGAAGACATAAGCCTTGGCCAATGCTAACCTAAGCTATACAAAGCGACCAAGACAATTTTCACACCACACGTCGTATCTCCAAATTTAGTGAAGTAACATATGTTTTGTTAAACAAAGACATCGTTATTAACCAAAAACATTCAGGAGGGGGAGGAAGGAAGAGTGGAGCAATGTCCTACGGACATCTTACCTGCACCTACGTACGCAGGACGAAAGGCCGCAACACAGGTTGGTCTACCATGTTGACGAGGCCTCTCGCTGGCAAGGCCAGAAGAGGCTATGGCTGGAGCCTCGCTCCGGCGTGACGCCCCCCTCCTGCAGCTGGTCATGGCGCAGGCCCGACGACATCTTCTGCCAGAGATGACGTCGTAGTCAGAGTGCCAGGGCCTGCTATCCTCACGGCTAGCGCCAATGGTTGTAGCATAAGTTAAACAGCTAACTCCAGGCTAACTGATAGCATCAAGCTAACGTTTCTAGCCGAGCGTAGCCGCCAGCTAATGCAGTGGCAAGCTAAGCGGCTACTACTGAAGCTGTACAACGTGAGAATAGCAATACAGGCCAACACTTCAGACAGCTGCTGTCTTTTCCTCTTCTTATCCGAAGAAAAAAGAAAAAAGGCAACACACGTCCCTCACACAGAACGGCGTTTACCAAACACAGCGGCATCGGTAGCAATAAGCCCCTCGTTGTATGCAGGCTGCAGCCGACCTGAGCTCTGAGATATTCTCATAATGAAACACCAAGCTCACCCCCCTCGCGCCGGGTGTTTTTCGTCTTTAAAAGTGGGGCCAGCGCGGCGGCAGAGGGTATCCGTTAGTCCAGAGACCCGGGGAATTGAACCGCAGATTCGGAATCACGGTCCCAGGAAAACAAAGCTACGACTTCACTGAGGAGGAGCTTATGTTATCGTGGGGCATCAGACTAGAACCCCCTCCAAGCCGCTAAGGGGCAGCGAAAAGGATTCTAGCCTGGAGCCGACCTTCGCAAGCCGTGCAGTCGTCCCCCCACAACTGACACACCTGGCGCTCGCGTCGCAAAAAACATCACCCGCCCACAGCCAACCGCCTCCCGAAGCATAGTATCCAGCTGCAGAGCCGGAGACAATGCCGGTGGGGAGTGCTCAGCGACGCACAGGGGTGCAGTCGTGCACACACGCGGTTACACGGCGTGTTATTAGTAGGTCACTCAGGGCAGAAGTGCGCGCAATGATAAGTACCCGGCACTTCTCACCGAGACTTTGCATAATAATAGGATACCTACGAGAAGGTGGGCGGCTGCTTGATCTCCATTGTTATGAATAATAATCATCTGTTCTGTGCGCAACTGAGGGAACATGTATGCGCGTGCGCGTGCGCGGGAGCGCGCGTGCACGGGAGCGCACGTGCGCGCGTGCACGGGAGCGCACGTGCGCGTGGCGTGTCACCAGTTCCCATATTACGACTGCACCACTGGCGACGCACGCCCCTAATGCGAAGCGCCGGTGCAAGTCAGAATGATCATCATCTTCTAGACACTCCGGTGGCGAAGACATTATCGCTTTATTTCCTCGAAAAATCGTGAGAGAGAAAACAAGGATACAATGTCAATGCAGCTCCTGTTCTCATCAACAAACAATTTTGGCACTAAACTCTAAAGTGGTGTGTTACAGACACTTTTTCGGTGGTGAAAATAGGGAAGGAGCTGATGGTGTGGCCACGACCCCGCTTATGTAGTGGAGCGGATGTGGGTGTGGCCAGGCGGATGGGTGTGTGCATGTGGAGAAAATTATTCATTATTAGACTGGATAAAGGGACAGTTCCACTATGAGCAGAGCGTAAGCTATATGATATATAACTTTGTGTTTCCCAGTTAGTTGTGTTATTCTGCACTCGTATAGTGATCTAGTCCGTCGTTCTCTGACCGTGCCTAACACTTTGTTGTCCTCCTTTCCCCGCAGTCCTATACCTGGTCTATACCCACCCTGATCTCTGGCTCTGGATAAACGTGTTCTGACCTCCGCCTGCCTAACAACTCTCCTTGCCTTTTCCCGGAACGTATGAGGACCTGTACCCATTTGACCCCTGCCTGGCTGACTACCCTGTAACCAGTGTATCGACCCCTGGACTGTACGAGAGTTATTGACCCCTGCCTGTCAGACTGTCCTGTCCCGCACACGCTCACTGGACTGTACGAGATTCTCCCCATGTAAATCGACCTTTGCCTGGATACCTGTCTTTACTGTTAAATATTAAATATACCCATACCGGGTTTTAACAAGACCTATCTGCTGTCTTTGTCTGCATATTGGGTTTGTCGTGACAACATTAATACATGCAATATTAAAAGACAAGATTATAAGGCCCCCTGGTGGACGGAAGGGAGAACTGTCACTCACCCTGCCCCGCCCTCCCATGCTCTGCAGAGTTCCCATTGGTGCTGATCTTTGGCGCTGTAGCAGGTCGTGCCTGCCGTCCATCATCTGAGCGCTGAACTGTGGGGAGGGAAAGAGACAGTGGTGAGCTTAGAGAAGAGGATTATATGAACTATGTAGCGTGCAGAGACATTACTCAGAAATATTCATTCGCTTAGTTTGACAGTTATTGAGAGTAAATTTGTTTGAATATGGCGACCAGTGATGTCAGTGGGGACATTGAATCATTGTGTTGTGTTAATATAGCAATATCTTGTCTTATAGTTTATAGTTGCTATTGCATGCACTTATCTGTGTTTCATTACACATAGAGTGCATGCTTACCAACTGTTTGCCTGTTTTATTGCAACACTACTATCACCGACATCTAAGAAGGGAGATCCCCCCTTGAATGGCCCTTCTAAGGTTTCTCTCCTCCACATTGCCTGTGGTGCATTTTTTCCTATTGCTAGGTTTTAGTGAGTTTTGCCTTACCTTCGCGTGGGGTATGTCTGGGAGTGTTGCATTCATTTATTTTACATTTTTTGGACTTCATAGTGTTTTTGTTTTGTTCTTGATTTATTGTGATGTTTCTTCTTGACTTGAAGACTTGTCTGGCCCATGGGGACATTAATGTGTGTTGTCGGGCCTTACAAATAAATTTGATTTGATTTGATTTAGGGACTGTCATTAGCTAAACACAAGCATTCAATGTCCCCGATGACATCACTGGTGGCCATATTCAAACTAATGTCTCAATATCTGTCAAACTAAATGAATGTGTGCAAAACTGTTTGGAGTTTTTGGATTTGTGTGAGATTATGCGCAAAATAAATCAGCATTGTTTTTTTGGGGGGGTGAAGAGCCCCTTTATAGTACAGGACACATACAGACACAGACAGCCTGCAGTCATTTCTTTATAGTACAGGACACATACAGACACAGACAGCCTGCAGTCATTTGCCTTTCTTACTCCAAACATACCGGCTCTGTGAGCAAGGATGTGCATGTTGAGCTAGAGTCTGTATGGCACCAGTATGCTAGTGTGTGAACGCTAGGGAGGACAGAGAATCAAGTGCTACATCTGGATTATGAAAGGACCTTTACACCAAGGGTCTACATCAGTGGCGTTGTTAGCCCTGGGCTTCCGGGGCTTTAGCCCCAGATGTTTTTCTCCTAGCCCCGGAGCTTTAAAAGAAAAAAAAAAAAAAAAAATATATATACATATATATATATTGTTTAGATTATTATAAAAAAAAATTAAGATGGCAGCATCCCCATTGTCTGTGCTGAATGTTTGTTAGTGTTTGGTATTCTTTGTTGGTTTTTAGTACTTTTAAACATCAATTTTTAGTAAGTAGTAGTTTTCATTTGATCCTATAATTTTTTCATTCACCCATTTGTGGAATTTTTTTTTAGTGTCCTGAAAGGCGCCTTACAAATAAAATGCATTATTATTATTATCATCCAGGAGGGAAAAAACACTTTGGATAGTAGGGACTGCATCTCTGCCTGTCCTGGTCAGGAAACACTTTGCAACTGAGATCTCCTCTGGCAGTAGTTGGATATTGTAATGTGTGGCGAGGGGTTGCAGCAATTCCACTGTGAGAAAGTGGTCTGAGGCTGGATAACATGCCTGTATGCCTCTCATAAGTTGTTCTCTAACTCATGAGAACCTGCTCTCAAGCTCTTGCAGCATTCTGTCGACGACTGGATAGAACAGTCTCTGTCTCAGCTGATCTCCTGAGCTGAGGTCTGAGCTTGTGCCACACAAGATGACTCAACTACATACTCGTCCATCCTTTTCTGCTTCCTCCTTTGGCTGGTAGTATGTTCCTCAATCCCAAGGCCATTACATATGGCCTTTGTCCTGTCATACATGTCCACTGCCATCTCTGAGGTGCGATAACCTTTGAGTGTGTCCTGCACTGTGCTTTTAAATAGTACAGATATGTATTGAAGATGTGCACTTTAACGCAGCAGCACCTGGAGCTATCCATACCCATGTCCAGTGTCCACTGACAAAGACATGCTCATGATACTGTGATAAACTATAATAAGCTTTAATCGAACCCTGGTTCATTTCCTCGGATTGTCCGGTTGGTTTGGGGTGGTGTGAAAGCTCATTCACTCTTGCAAGTGAACCCTGCTGCGGTTCATTTGAGATGTGAATGCAAAGCGGACCAAAGGCAGGAAAATACCCAAAAATCTAATATCTTTTTATGAAAAGACTGAAACATAATGTATATAATGAAACACACAATAGCTACAGTTTTTTTTTCGATTGCTTAAGCACAATTTTTAAAACAGGGCCCGGTGTTTCAAAACACACACAATTAGCACAACTACACACACGATTATCAGGACACCTCAGATCCTTTGCTAAATTAAACACTCTTGTCAAAACTATACACTAATTTATAAAAACTCACTCATAAATTCACCAAACACTACACAAGACCAATCCTGTAGACTGATGAAAATATAATTTATTTATCTCCATATACCAAAATCAATGATGCAGATGCAGACTGATGAAAAAAAAAATTTCTCTCCATATACCCAAATCAATGATGCAGACTGATGAACATATACATGTTCTCTCCATATAACAAAACCAGTCAACATTTCAACATGGAGAATCACAACAAAACATGTCCCAGTTTTCATGCTACTACAGTGCTCAGCAAATATCAGACAAACATAAAATACTGTATCCAGTACAGGTTAAAATGACAGTAAAACAAAAACAAAAATAGAAAACATTTAAATAGAGTACAGAAAATACTAGACATTATCTCTTTGCCTAGCTGGATCTGGCAAGATAATTTTTTGTTGTGATTCTCCATGTTGACATGTTAACTGATTTGGGTATATGGAGAGAAAATGTATATTTTCATCACTCTGCATCATTGGTTGTCTTGTGTAGTGTTTGGTGAATGTATATTTTCACGTTTTCTGTTTACAGTACTTCACTCTCCTTCCATTTTGGTTGAAGACAGGTGAACTCACCTGCTGCATTTTTATAGTGCTTAAACCTGATTGGTGTATCTACAATTAAGCAATGGTGTGTTTGTGCATCTGATGGCTGTGTTTAACCAATTGGCGTGTGGTAATTTGACATTGTGTGTCTAATGTAATGCAAGTGTGTTTAGTGTTTTGCAAATCACTGTGTGTATTGTTTTGCAAAAAGTGTGAGGCTGACTTTGTGCTTATAGGGTGCACATCTGGGCCTATGTTTTGCTCCTTGAGTATAAGGTTTTGATAATTGTGTAATACTTTTGATTTGAGTGTTTATGCAATCGAAGAAAACTGTAAACTGTAAAAAAAAAAACAATATAGAAACAGAAAGTCATTCAATGAAACATTTAAAATAATTAAAAACAATTGCCGACTGTGGTGAAGTGGTTTGCTATTAACAAATTCATTCATTCATTGAGTTTTAAAGTGCATCGCAAAACATTCCATGTTTCTGGGGCACAGAATCTAAAAGCAGATTTTCCTAATTCAGTGTGAACTCTAGGCACGTTAAGTGTATAATCACCAGAGTGAGTGTGATGAGGTCCAGAGCTCCAATCAGTACGTTTTTATCACGTACCTGTGAAGCACTTTGGTTTGGCTTTAGTCATTTGTGAATGTGCTATAGAAATAAAGATGACTTGACTTGACTTGACTTGACTTGAGTAAAAATACTTAGTTACTTTCCACCACTGGTGCTGCAGCAGGCAGTTTACCAGCCCGGCAGAAACAGTAGTAAATCAAGCAACGCCGGGTTCCCACAGACTCCCAGAGGCAACAGCAGCTGGTCCTGCTAACCGTCTGTTGACAGTGAACCTGACGCCCTCTGTGCCTCCCCTCTCTCTGTCTCCCCCTCTCTCTGTGCCTCCCCTCTCTCTGTCTCCCCCTCTCTCTGTGCCTCCCCTCTCTCTGTCTCCCCTCTCTCTGTCTCCCCCTCCAGCGGTCTAAGCTGCAGTTAAGGACCTTTGTCTATCAAGTTGTACGTGTGTTAATTGATTTGTTATCCTTGCTTTTTGCCTCGTATTGTTGTCTTATTGTTATGATTTGATATGCTTATTTTTGTATGTACACTCGACGTGACTGTAATGAGGCAAACCTCAGTTGCCTTTTGAGTTTAAATAATGGTTTGAAATTAAATGAAATGAAGGTCTTTGTGGTTATCAGGCCCTGTAGCCTACTATTTTAATATGTCTATGGTTAAAGAAAATCTAAAAAAGGAATTCTATAGTTCTAAGGCTACTTCAGTTGGTGGGCTGTCTATAGGCTAGCTACTACAGGTACACTAAAAACAATAATACACTGCTTGAGATGTTGCCATGTGTATTTAATAGTTTAAGGTTGCCATGATAATGTTGTTAATACATTTTAGTAGCCTACTGGTACAGCACTCAGTAGGCCTACATGATCACTCTTTTTCATAGCTTGTAAATAGCTTATTTAGTAGCCTGGTGTTGCTGTGATGGAGGAATGTGGTGTTTTTTTTCTTCCAGACAACCTTTATGTGGCTCTTTCAGAAATATCTTTTGTCAATGTGCCTCCTGACTTGGCTAAGTCTGTCAGCCTGAATATGATCATCCATCCATTACGTTTAGCCTGTAAGTGGTGGAATTAAGGGCTGGTGTGTTTATGTGCTTTGATGGGGCGGGGGGGGGGGGGGGGGGGGGGGGAGGGAGGAGTATCTGCAGCCTGGTCCGTCCCTGACTCCACGTCACATTTAAAGAAGCATTTGCACTTAAGCAAAACTCACGTTATTGATATATTTTCTTTTGTCTTTTTCCATATTTGGTATTGTGGCAATCCAAAAGTAACTGAAAGTATCCAGATTACACAATTGTTATATTGTGATACTTAAGTAAGTTATAGAATACAATTTTCAGGTAACTTGTCCAGTAACTGTAACAGAATACAATTATAAAGTAACACTCCCAACCCTGCTCTTAACAAGCTAATTAAGACTACATTAGTGTTACACTGCTGTATATTCCCATCCATGTTACCCTGTAACAAAATACTTTCCAATTCACTTGTTTTTCTACTAAACATTTTGTCCAAAATAATACTAATCCACTCTAACCCACCTTCATTCAACCCATCCCTACATTTCAGGTTTTGTTATACGATTGCGAGCAAAGTCAATAGAATTATCAACTTGCCATTTTCATACAGTATAATGAAATGCTGTTATTACATGTAAATGATTAATGTATAGATTTTCCATACCAGTCACTTCAATCGACGTGTGGTGCCAAAAACCTTTCTGGCTTTGGGGAATAATCATGATTTCCCACCTCTGCCTCTTTAGAACACACCTATACATTTGCATAAATGAAAGTCATAAATATCAGGTCTCGAAGAAACAAGACATGTCTTGTCTCACACAGCAGGTACAGTTTAGAGGGAGTGAGCGAGACAAGACATGAATGCAGAAACCGCTCACCATGTTTTGATGATGTGAGCTTCCGAAGGTCTCTGTGGTCTCCTGGCTGATCATCATTGGAGCCATCTAGTCGGAGAACATGAAACCAAGGGACACAGTTCAAAATGGCACAATCACAAACTCATGTTCAGCATTTAGTACTTTTGTCTACAGACTCGGACGAGGCATTGGACGAACAAAGCGGGAATCTGTTCAAATGGCAGCTTCAGACTTAGATCTGTGTATACATCCTAAATGTGTGACACATACGTACAGGTCGAAAAGTACCTGGCGGAAAAAAACCTAATCTACGAATTCCAATCTGGCTTCAGAACGTCCCACTCCACTGACACATGCCTCCTCTATTTGAACGACCACATCAAACAAGAGGTGGACGCTGGCAAATACTGCGGCATGGTCATGCTGGACCTACAAAAGGCCTTCGACACTGTCAATCACTCCATTCTAATGGACAAGCTAAAAGCAATTGGTTTTGATAGCCTATCAGTGAGCTGGATGCAATCCTACCTGGAGGGGAGAGAACAGATGGTAGAGGTAAACGGTACTCTATCCCCCCCCCTCACAGTGAGCTGTGGTGTTCCACAAGGAAGCATACTAGGACCGCTACTCTTCCTAATTTATGCAAATGACATGTCGTCAGCCTGTGACTGCAACTTGTTCCTGTTTGCGGACGACTCAGCCCTGCTGGTCTCTGACAAGAACAAATTGCAGGTTGAAAAAACCCTCAGCACGGAACTAGGCAAAATCTGCATATGGCTCGCTGATAACAAACTATCATTACACATGGGCAAAACAGAGTCCATTCTCTTCGGTTCAAATAACAAACTCAGCAAGACCGACGGCTTCTCAGTTACAGTGGGTGACAATATTGTCACAAGGAAAGACGAAATTACCTACCTGGGTTCCATCCTAGAGGCAAATCTTTCCTGTGACAAAATGGCATCCAATGTAATAAAAAAAGTCAACCAACGAACTAGATTCTTGTACCGGATCTCCTCTCTGGTAAACAAGAATACCCTGAGGACTCTGGCAGGAGCACTCATTCAAGGGTACTATGACTATGCGTGCACCTCATGGTACCAAAGCACCTCAAAGGCGCTTAAAACAAAATTACAAACATCACAAAACAAACTGGTCAGACTACTACTTGACCTGAACCCCAGAACCCACCTCACCCCTGCCCACTTTGCCAACCTAGGATGGCTTAGAGTAGACGACAGAGTACAGCAACTTGCAATGGGCCTGGTCTACAAGATACACTATACGACCGGGGTGCCCATGTACATGTCAAAATACTTCCCAAAGGTCAGTGAATACCACA
>NC_140181.1:108047170-108104670 GCF_963971535.1 Notolepis coatsorum | reverse complement strand
ACATGGAGCTAACAATAGACCTGGACGTACACATGGAGCTAACAATAGACCTGGACGTACACATGGAGCTAACAATAGACCTGGACGTACACATGGAGCTAACAATAGACCTGGACGTACACATGGAGCTAACAATAGACCTGGACGTACACATGGAGCTAACAATAGACCTGGACGTACACATGGAGCTAACAATAGACCTGGACGTACACATGGAGCTAACAATAGACCTGGACGTACACATGGAGCTAACAATAGACCTGGACGTACACATGGAGCTAACAATAGACCTGGACGTACACATGGAGCTAACAATAGACCTGGACGTACACATGGAGCTAACAATAGACCTGGACGTACACATGGAGCTAACAATAGACCTGGACGTACACATGGAGCTAACAATAGACCTGGACGTACACATGGAGCTAACAATAGACCTGGACGTACACATGGAGCTAACAATAGACCTGGACGTACACATGGAGCTAACAATAGACCTGGACGTACACATGGAGCTAACAATAGACCTGGACGTACACATGGAGCTAACAATAGACCTGGACGTACACATGGAGCTAACAATAGACCTGGACGTACACATGGAGCTAACAATAGACCTGGACGTACACATGGAGCTAACAATAGACCTGGACGTACACATGGAGCTAACAATAGACCTGGACGTACACATGGAGCTAACAATAGACCTGGACGTACACATGGAGCTAACAATAGACCTGGACGTACACATGGAGCTAACAATAGACCTGGACGTACACATGGAGCTAACAATAGACCTGGACGTACACATGGAGCTAACAATAGACCTGGACGTACACATGGAGCTAACAATAGACCTGGACGTACACATGGAGCTAACAATAGACCTGGACGTACACATGGAGCTAACAATAGACCTGGACGTACACATGGAGCTAACAATAGACCTGGACGTACACATGGAGCTAACAATAGACCTGGACGTACACATGGAGCTAACAATAGACCTGGACGTACACATGGAGCTAACAATAGACCTGGACGTACACATGGAGCTAACAATAGACCTGGACGTACACATGGAGCTAACAATAGACCTGGACGTACACATGGAGCTAACAATAGACCTGGACGTACACATGGAGCTAACAATAGACCTGGACGTACACATGGAGCTAACAATAGACCTGGACGTACACATGGAGCTAACAATAGACCTGGACGTACACATGGAGCTAACAATAGACCTGGACGTACACATGGAGCTAACAATAGACCTGGACGTACACATGGAGCTAACAATAGACCTGGACGTACACATGGAGCTAACAATAGACCTGGACGTACACATGGAGCTAACAATAGACCTGGACGTACACATGGAGCTAACAATAGACCTAGACGTACACATGGCGCTGGTCTGAATAATAGAAGAGTTTTGACAGGTGCAATTGAAAACTGGGAGTCATACATTGAGAGAGTTGGTCTGTACTTCACTGCAAATGGTGTGTAGAAAACGTTTATAATAGAATAAATTACCAATTTCCTTTAATCTCTCTGTTGATACCGGACTCGTGTAGTTTCAGAATCTTGGTAAAACAACATTTTCAAACCAAAGAAATTGACATTCCCTAATAGATAGTGTGTACATAAATTAAAATGTATGTGTCTGATAAGGAGATAGGGATATATGGAAATGAAAATGTATGTGTCTGATATGGATATATTATTATAAGATTGAATAATTGGTTGATATGTATGAAAAAGCTCAATTGTATATTATGCTATATTGTATTATGAATTGATTAGGAGTAAGTATTGTTGTATTGTATTATGAATTGATTAGGAGTATGTATTGTTGTATTGTATTTAGGGCTGGGACTTTATCGCATAATTTTTTATTAATTAACTACAGAAAGAATTAAATGTATAAAAGGAAATTGATGCATTTAATCGCATGATGATTTTTCTTTATTGTGTTTATTGTGCAAATAACTTTTTTTCTTAGTCTGATTTGTTCATAAAAAAAATTAAATAAGAGAAATTGAGATCAATCAATAGTTTTTTTTTCAATGGTCAACTGTTCTGGAATGTACTTGAAAGTACTGCGTTTAACTTTTACCTTGAAAGTGCTTGAGTTTACAAAAGGTCCTTTGCGCTATATATATATATATATATATATATATATATATATATATATATATATATATATATATATATATATATATATATATATATATATATATATATATATATATATATTCCTAAAATTGCTGCACTTTGTTAAAAATGGCATTGATCTGTTGGTCTGTGTAGTAGCTAATACAGGAGTTTGCTGCTTAAACGTATGTATAATGTATATTCATTGATTCACTTGTATACCAAAATTAATTTGAATTGAAAAATGTAGCTTTTCGCATCAAATATTGATATGCGATTAATTTCGATTTATCAAGTCTCGAATTAATTAGATATAATTTTTTTATCGAGTCCCACCACTAATTGTATTATGAATTTGATTATGAGTATGTATTGTTGTTTTAATTTGCCTGCATGCCATGTGAATGTTTGTGAGTGTATAAAGTCTGTAACTGTATTTTACGTGTTATGGACCCCAGGAAGAATAGCCACAGAATAAATAAATAAATAAACTTGAACTCACAGAGGAACAGCAGCATTGCTCCTAAGATCAGTCCTATGGCGGCTCCTCCCAGGGCCATGTTGAGAGGCTGCTGCTCGAGGCAGTCGTCTCCTTCTCCGCAGTCGCACAGCTTCACCACCAACACGGCCTCCGGCGCCGTCACGCCCTGCTGGTCCTGGATCACCAGAGGCACCGAGTAGTTGCCGTAGGGGAGGCTCTTCGTGTTGATGAGTCCTACCTCATCCCCTGGAGACAGACGAGGAGGAGACACATTATAAATATTTAGGCGTCTGGGTTGATGGATGAATTCCCTTTTAAAGTTCATGTTGATAATCCGGTTAAGAAACTTGGCTTTCGTTATAGAACAGAACCTGCTTTCCCATGGTTAACAGGTGAGGTTAATGTGGTGTCAGAAGAGGAGGGGTTAACAGGTGAGGTTAACGTGGTGTCAGAAGAGGAGGGGTTAACAGGTGAGGTTAATGTGGTGTCAGAAGAGGAGGGGTTAACAGGTGAGGTTAATGTGGTGTCAGAAGAGGAGGGGTTAACAGGTGAGGTTAACGTGGTGTCAGAAGAGGAGGGGTTAACAGGTGAGGTTAACGTGGTGTCAGAAGAGGAGGGGTTAACAGGTGAGGTTAACGTGGTGTCAGAAGAGGAGGGGTTAACAGGTGAGGCTCTTATCAAGCGGGCAGAAAAGTGGCAATTTTTTTACTTCAACTTGAGGACTGCATACTTTTTTTGCAAACCAAAACAACATACTTTATACTTATAGCACATGCATGAGCCTGGTCTCTTCTGAAAGATAAAATCCTGAAGGTTCTGATTCCAGAAGAAAATGTCACTTTTAGTGCTATCGTAATAGAGTAACATAGGTCTGAACTTGAGTTGTAAAAAAACTTTTTACTCAAGTTTTTCTGTAGTAGTTAGTAGTCCAGAGGTAGTATTTCCCCAGAAGGTGGTATGGCTTACAAATCCAGACGGGGTCATAGCCTGAAGCCTTATGTAGCACATATCCAAATTTCATAAAGATCCATTCAGAAATGAGTGATTAGGAGTAATTTTGGTAAACTGTGTACAAAGAAAAACTCAGTTTTCTCATAGACTTCAATTAATTTGGCTTCCTGTTAAAGAATTTAGTTGTTCACCTAGATCCCTGATTCACACATCCCCACATGGGGTATCATTGGAAGCCACACTCATTGGCTACAATGATCCACAATCATTTTCGAGATCGGATCTAGATTGATGGAACTACTGCAGCCTGAGTCGGGAGTGGTATTTTGCGCAATACCGTGTACTTTTCACAAGCTATCGACAGGCAACAAATAAGCCTTCAATTCGATCTATATATTGTATTACAAAATATGCACACCCGAGCCACTAGGGGTCGCCAAAGTGCCGGTGGGCAAATCGTCCTAAAAACGTCCCACATATGGGCTGTCGCAGGCTAAGAGGTTTTTAATTAACGTGGTCAGGAGAGGAGCACACAGTGGCTGTAGTGAAAAGAAAATGGGCTAGCTAGTGGGAGCTAGTGATTCAGTCACTAGACAATATGTACTAGATGATGAGTGAGTATCTTCTCACCGGTGGCAGGGTCTAGTTTCCAGCGCTGCTTCAGTGTTTCGTCGGTGCCCCCGAGGGCAAAGGTGAAAGGGCCACTGAAGGGATCGATGTCCATGTCCTTGGCCGGGACGATGATCTTGTTCCCGTTGTTGCCACACAGGACAAGGGTCTCATTGACAAGCTGAGGGAGGTTGTCGTTGATATCTCCCAAGTGGATGAACAGAGTGGCTGTTGCTGTGCCTGGAGGTTCGCCTAGCGAAGACAAAGTGTTCAGTGTTACACTCACTGCTGTTTTGAGCCCAGATTAAATGTGTCAGTGTGTGTGCCACGACCCAGTGTGTGATAATCATCCCTTACCATCATCTACAGCCGTTACTAAGATTCTGTAAATGCTGTTCTCATCCACAAAGGGCGACTCTCTGTCCATCCTCTCTTTTGTTCTCAGCTGTCCTGTTTTCTCATCCATGGTCAGCCACCCGGCTGGATCGTCTAACAGGCCGTAGCTGATAAGGGAAAGGTATGCGATATAGGACAGTGGCATGAAAACATCCTGTGAAAATCCAAGAGGATTTTTCGTAGATTTGTCGAAAGCATTTGACACAGTTGATCACTGTTTTCTACTGCAAAGGTTAATAAATGTTGGTTTTGACACATTTGCCTGCAAGAGACTTCAGTTTGTATAACGGTAAATGTCCAATCCGAGTGCTTGCCCATTACCAAAGGCGTACTGCAGGGTTCAATCCTGGGGCCAGTCTTATTTTCTATTTATATTAATGATATTGTCTCTTTGTTAAGGGGCCCTAAATGTATCTGATATCAAGATAGTTAAAGAATATAAATATCTCGGCATCTGGATTGATGAAAAATGTACATTCAAATGGCATATAAATTGGCTGTATACTATATGCAGAAATGGCATCAGGTACAATTTAGGTACAATTTACAGTAAGGTGTAATGAGGTATGGGTTGTAGTGCAAATTATTTACCAATAAATATAAAGTGTGTTTAGGTGTTCTAAAGTGGGTAAAGTAGGTGCTGCAGTGAGTTGTTTGTTTAAAGTGAGTGTGTGCGTGTGGATGTGTGTGCTGTGAGTGCATTTGATGGTTGTTACATAGTGTTATTGTCATTTAGCATTCTGATGGCCTGAGGATAGAAGCTTCTTCTGAGTCTCTCTGTGCTTGCCATGAGATTCCGGTATCGCTTGCCTGACCGCAGCAGTTCAAAGAGGCAGTTGTTTGGGTGGCTGGAGTCTTTGATTATTCTCTTAGCCTTACCCATGCACCGCTTGTTGTAAATGTCTTGGAGAGTGGGAAGCCCACCTCCAATTGTGCGTTCGGCTGAACGGGCCACTCTCTGTAGTGCCCCTTTAAGACAATATAATAACACCTTAATGGGTTTTAACGCCTCAAGTTTTCAAGTATGTTTTAGTGCTTCTTACACTCCACCCAAAAATTATTTATTGATTGATTGATGGTTTATTCTGCTCATGATCTTATATATCCCAAAACTACAGACTGCTTTGCAACAAGCCCAAAACCGCCCTGACCCACAGTGTAACATTATGTGTAGGTACTGTAGGCTACTGCCATCCAGACCCACAGTGTAACGTTGTGTGTAGGTATATGTAGGCTACTGCCATCCAGACCCACAGTGTAACGTTGTGTGTAGGTACTGTAGTGTAGGCTACTGCCATCCAGACCCACAGTGTAACATTATGTGTTCTCATGTTTGGATGCCGAGTTAGTTATTTTGTGTTTTTGACCTGGGCCCTATTCCCCGTACCTGTACCTGGTTCAACTAAGTCAATCAAAAGTCCCATTATCCAGATTCAATTAACCCAATGTTTGAATCCAGGCTTTCCCTGTTCCTCGAACGCTGATTCAGTCTCGTCAATTCGAACCAGACTTGATACTCAGGATAATTGCACGCGGCCGCCTCACCTGAAAAGACAGCAGGTGTTGATCGCAGAAATCCTAATTTTCTAGCGGCATTGATTGATTGATTGATTGAAAACTTTATTAACAGATTGCAGAATAGGTACAATACAGTATGGCTCAATAGCCTCGCCGACAAGTTAAATGCATAATCTATAGGCTACTGTTAAGTCCCTCATTACTCCAATCAATCAGATTATATTTCTTTAAATGTGCCTGCTGGCAGTAGGCTTAATGGAATTAATAATCGAATGAGATCTATTGCTAGCGAAAATTTAGTTAAACTTTTTCAGAATAAGATAAAAACAAGCCCAAAAATCTAATTGATATGAATTGATAGATACTTATGAGGATATCTGTACTGTATGCGCTCAGCTTAGGTATCATGTACTATAAATGATTCCCAAAGTTTTCAAGGCGCGACCCCCGAAATAACGTGTCAGAGAGGCTTGGAGGGAGGCTATACAGTTTCACTATTAATCAGGTTTTAATCTGTTTCGGACATCATCCATACATGCATTGAATTGATTAACCTTTGGTTTATACCAGTGACACCTCATGTTCATCATCAGATAACAGTGCTTGAACAGATAAATGCATTTTCTCAAATTCATTCTTCAAAACAGCAAGGGCGCATTCAATTTCTCAAATCCGTCAAACAGCGGATCTCATCAGACATTTTAATCCCAGTTACAATATGACAATAACGTGTGAGTGACAGTGATACAATTCAACAATCCACAGATTCAGATTTGTCGTAATTCATAATCCACAGTCCACCCATAAAGACGCTTCAATTTATGCTTGAATGAAACACAATCCGGGCGCTCCGTTAAGCAAATACATCAACAGCGGAGAATATGAAACTAATCAGAGCCAAACGCCTGATAGGTTTCATTCATTAAAAATATCACAGCGGGATTCACATTTGCAATGCTGCGCGTTATTAAAATAACCACTTAGTATGTGTCGCAATGCGCGAGCGCCGTATCCGTATAAATATGACGTGCATTATTTAGGACAAAGTAAATCTATAGGCTGAATATGATTTATTATCAGTATTTTAGGTATATTATTTTACATTTCAAAAGCCCCCTCTAGAAAAACGAAGCACAAAAACATAATTCAGAATGGTTTAATGGGATCTAGACTGTGAGAATTATTTCAAGAAGCGAGCTGCATTTCTTTGCGAGGGCGTGGCCACGGTTTATCCAGCTAACTGAACTAAACTCTGCCCTCGACCAGGTTAAAACTTTTTGATATGTTGCCATAGTGATTTAGACAATCCGACGTCGGGGAACGGAAAGGTCTGGCTTAAGTCAAGCTATGCTGAAAATTATTCGGCTAACTCAGTTAGCCAGGTATACCAGGAACAGGGCCCTGGAGTCTTGTATCTTGCTTTTCATTTGGACAATATTCATTTTGTCTTTTGATCTGTTTACAGTACCCCTAGTCCTAGTATTCACCTGTTCCGTTGACCTCTGTAAAATAAATATACCTGCTGTGGGGTTTTCTCTATTCTGGCATTAGTTATTATTAATTACAACCAACCTTATTTGTTTCACGTCAGAGTCCTCGTCTGTAACCACTGCCGTGTACAACAGTTTCCCCGGTTCATCCTCCTCCTTCTGATATATGTTGGCCTTGGTCTTCTCAAAGTGAGGAGGGTCGTTGACGTCGAGCACCTTGACGGTGATGTTGACCGACTCAAACGTGGTGGGACTCACAGCAGCAGTGGTGCCACCACATATAAATAACTCCTCCTCATTCTTGACTCCGATCTGCACACCCGAGAAGCGGCTGGCCCTCTCGTAATCCTTCCCCTGGAAAGCAATCACCAAAGTCAAGTCTATAGCAGTATATTTATGGCTAGTTAAAACGTTGATGAATGTGATTCATATACTGGCACTTTGACATTTTGAACGATAGGTTATGTAGATAACCTAGTTATATTAGTATTGGCTAAGCGTCCCGCTCTGAGCCTTACGAGATACTCCTATCTCCTGTGATACCTAATGTATCTCCCACGAACAAAAACACATGCACCCCACCTGTATGGGGCCCCGCCCCTTATGGTGGCACCGCCCATATAACCATGACCCTGGTCATGAAACACCCTTCCTCGCCAAAACCCGTCCCAGGAAAAGATCCCTCAAGAGGGAACTCAGGGCGCGCAGAGCGGGACGCTTAGCCAATACTAATATAACTAGGTTATCTACATAACCTATCGTTATATTTCGTATTGCATCGCGTCCCGCTCTGAGCCTTACGAGATAATGGGGAAGAGCGGGCGCGAGACCCGACAGATGTACCCCCTGAGGACCCGTAAGCCCACATCAAGGGGTGCGGGGAGCCCTGTCACCCCATCCTTCCTAACGAAGGGGGGGCGCAGTCAACTCCACCTGAATGCGAACAAGAGGGAGCCAGAACCCCTTGAACACACCGTACAGGCGGAACCACGTGTGACTCAACACACTGCGGCCCATACCCATACACTCCTGCTACCCGACCAAAGGACGGGAAGCAGGAAAGGCCACAGACCCCAGAACCGCCTGGGAGACAGAACCCCCGGTCATGTCCATGAGGAAAAACCTTACAAAGGAGCCCGGGGAGGACCATGAAGCTGCAGCACAGATGGCCTCCACCGAGGCCCCACCCAGGAGAGCGGCAGAGGCAGCCACCCCACGAGTGGAGTGCGCCCTGACGCCCCCAGGGGGATCCTGCCCAGCCAGCGTGTAGCAGAGGGTAACACCCTCGCACAACCAATGGGACAGGCGCTGCTCCGACAGTGCCTTACCAGCACGAGCCCCACCGTAACAGACAAAAAGCTGGTCGGTAACCCTGAAATCCTGAGTACGGCTGAGGTAAATCCCCAAGCACGGACTGGACATGACAGGTGAAGGCCCGCATCTAACTCACCAGTGTGAGGAGGAGGACGAAACGCCTGAACCACAATATCCCGGGAGCGGAAGGAACTCCGGATATTCTTAGGCACGAAAGCAGGATTAGGTCGCAGAGTGACACCGCAATCGGTCCGAAAAGACAGGCACTCTGGATGTACCGAGAGAGCACAGAGCTCACCTACGCGTTTAGCGGAAGTGACAGCCAGAAGGAACGCGGTCCTGAAGGACAGCTGTCCCAACGGCGCCCGCTCGAGCGGCTCAAACGGGGCCAAGGACAACCGACCGAGGACCAATTGAAGATCCCAAGTCGGAGCCAAGGAGCGTTGCACCGGCTTAACGCGTCGAGCGCCAAGCAGGAAACGCTTCACAAGAGGGTGGCTGAACAAGACATCCCCCAAACCCCTCATGATAGGAGGATATAGCTGCTGCATATACCCTCACCGTCGAAGCCGACAGTCTATCAAGGAGAGACTGGAGGTAACTAAGGACAGCAACCAGGGGGCAGGAGACTGAGTCCTGGCCCCCCGCCTTACACCACACTTGGAACATACGTCATCTGCCCGCGTAAGCGCGACAGTGGAGGGAGCATGCGCATTCCAGATGGTAACACCATCAGGATCAAGAACCTGCGCCCCTCAACGTACCCGTCCCAACAACTGACCTAACAGATGTATGGGGAAGAATCCCTGGCGGCACGGCATCGGTCCCAGACCTGCCTGGCCATGTCCAGACGCAATCCTCACCCGTCAGGATGAGGGCCGCCCCGCGACAGTACACCTGCACCCACATTCTCCCTGCCGGGGATGTGGGGAGCCCTTAGGCCGCGCAGATGGAGGACGCCCATAGCCAGCCGCCCGCCGCCTGGTGCAGACAGGGGGAGCGTACTCCTCCCTGTCTGTCGATACACGACACTGACGTCGTATCGTCCGTCCTGATCAACACCATTTGTGGACCAGAAGGACCGCTTTCAACACCAACACATTGAACGTAGCGCAGACCGGGCAGCATGGTTTGCCAGCTGCCCCCTACTGCGTTGGCCCGACGCATCACCAGCGAGGGAGGCGTCGGTGAAAACGCGACGTGAGACAGCGCCGTAACCGTCCTAGGACGGAACCTCCCGAGCGTGTTGACAACACGCTCTGAGATGGATGCCCATAGCCCTCCAACCGTTGACTGGGAAGAGGAATACTCTACATCCAGTCTACAGCAACCCCAGGCTGGTAGAGACCTGCCTGGTACGAGACCTGACGATCCACCTTGACCGCGAAGGACCAGAACGTCATCAGGGCAGAACACTCCGTAACCCCGGATGACGCAGAGGCCCCAGTGCGGCCTCCACGCACTTGGTGAAGATGCGGGGAGCCAGAGAAAACCGAACGGCAGCCTCTGGTACTCATACGCTAACCCTGCAAAGGAAGCGTAGGTAAGCCCTAGGATGGAAGATCGGGGATGCGCATACGCATCCTACAGGTCTATGGAGGAGAACCAGACCCCCACCTGACAGTGTTCAACAGGTAGGAGACGATCCAAAAAATGCTGAACCTTCCCATGGGACAGGTCCAGCCTGGGTCTTACACCCCTCTCTCCCGACTTCTCGGGCAGAGAACACCGGGAGGAGAACGCCACGACGATGGCTTGCTTCGTCCACAGAGATTGGATCTCGTCGACCAGAGCTGTCCCTGCTGGAGACCCCGACAACAGGGTCTGTACCAAACCTGAAAACGGGTGGGGTTGTGTAAACACAAGTCCCCGCCTCACCATTCTCTCCATCTACCTCGACATATGGTACTGCTGTAGTCATATGTGACGACACTCCCAACGCACCCGCCGTCACGTGGCGCAGGTCCGCCAGGAACTGTAGATAGTTGGCCCGGTCCCCCCCGCTGTGCGAAGACAACCCTGGAATCGTGCGAGGAGCGCGTTCCGTGTCGGAACACCTGACCCTGACACCACCCACGAGGCAATCGCACCCAAGGGGGAACCCCGACAGAAAAGGGCCTGTCTGATACGGGGGGCTTCCGATCAAAAAAGCCCCCCCACTGAACACCCCTCCAGAACATGCTGAAGGAGTTGTTCTGCAGCCGGACATGCAAGGTGTAAGGCCCCCATGGGTTCCTACACACCGTAGCCCTGCAGTGATATCACTACCACCCCAAACCATGTGAGCTGCGACCACTTGCCAATATTCCAGGAGTGGGAGCACCAACATGATACCTGGCCTGGCGAAGGCGAGGCCGAGGAAGCCCGCACTGTGTGCCTCAAAAGGTTTCGAGCCCCCCTGCTGACAACACTTAAGTTGACAGACGTAACACCAGGCTCAACCAACACAGTTCAAGGTGTGGGAGCCGCTTGACAGCACAACATTCTCACGGACAGATCCAGGCTCAGCCATCAACTGGGTGTCAGCCCCTGTCTCCATGAGAAGCGAAGAATGGGGCCGCATACGCTTCAAGAAGGTTCGCGGCCCGCAGCCAAAGGAACACACCCAGAGCCCCGCTTCTGAGGGTAACAGAAAGCGGACTGAGCGGGGAGCGGGCTGCTCGCGGCAAAATGACGACAGAGTGGTTTACCAACACCGAAATCACCCAAAATGGCCGATCCCTCGGCTGCCAAGACTGTCGGCCTCGCGATACCCTGTCGATTCTCCAACCAGGGCACCACTGGCGGGGGAAACATGGCCGCCTGTCGAGGGCCCTGTCATCGCCCCTGACGAGGCCGTGCTCTCTCTTCTTCTGGCTGCGCGGTGTGAGGCGGTGTAGGGCCTAGGACAATACCGCCCGCGCTCCAGCAGAAGACCAAAATCCCCTGCGGAGAGGGGAACCCTGAGCGGTTATAGCTTGCGGCTGGGTCAAAGCTAATAACGTCAACAACCTTGCGCGATGTGTCGACGTCGGCCGACCCTCAAGGCCCCTCCACCAGACACCATTTCTTTAATAGAAAAAACACCAATTCGAACACAGTTCTAATCGTTGCCAATTCCATACCGTGGCGGTACAAGCCTTAACAGCCCACCAGCCACTCGCCAGGCCGACCCATGGTGTCGGCCGGGCGGGGCATTGTTTCAATATATCAAAAACAAAGGACTGACGTTAACATGGAGCACCAGTGGTGATTGCAAACAGCACCCTCCACTGTGGTGTGGACCATGAAAAGGTTAAATGAATAAAAGAGCTAAACCACAAAAACTGTAGAATGAGCAAACCCATACACACAAAGTTTAAGGGGAGACGGACCAGACCCGTCTTCATTCAAAATATTCACAACAGAACACCAGCCCTAGTTTAGCCCATTTACCAAAAAAGGTAAACAAAGCCCCCCCCCCGCACTACTCCCCCAGTATACCGATTGACCGTCAGTATGAATGGTTTGAGAGGAGAGAAAGCTGTAGCAAGACAGACCTTCTCATAGCAGAGTGACAAAATGAAACAATAGCCCCCTACACAGGGCCGCCCCAGGAGATGGGGGGCCTCGCGTCTAAAAACGCACAGGGCCTCACATTTCTCCCAAGCGGCCCTGCCCTTATACTACTGCAGCCTAACGCCAGGCAATGTGGAACCCAAGACAACAAATGCCTGTGCACAGACACGCAACATGTTTACCATGTCGGCTGGACCCATAGCCCCACTACCCGACGCCAACCCAGATGGGAACACCGTTCAACAAACCCCGCCGGAACACAAGGTAATACCTGGCTAGAACCTAGCCACGACCTACCCCGTTGTCAACCCATTTACCAGAAAAAGGTAAATAGAACTCAAAACCCCACAACAGCTACCGACTGACCTTCATTGATGAACCGGGCAAGAGGCGGGAGAGTGACAACATCTCACGGCGGAGACATTAAAACAGCATAGCAATTAGCAGTAGTGATAGCATGCGGCAGTAGCGATAGCATGTTAGCATAGCTTTAGATGTTTTAGCAGCACGCCCAAGACAGCTTGGAAACCGTTCCCTGCAGAGAACGTTCACCAAACCATCTTGCCCCTGGCGCCAACACACAACAAGGTTGTGTTAACAACACAAACCAGCATTACTAACACTAATACCCATGCCTGAAGACACAGGGCCTACCTGAGTACAAGCTGGCCCGACAGCCAGCCTTGTACAGCTGAACCTCGATGTGCAGTCATCAAACGAGGAACATCACAGGCCCGTCGTGTCGCCGAAAACATGCGTCGAAGATGCCAGGGGCCAGCAACCTCCGGTAAGCTTCCAACATTATTAATCTTCCTTAATCTTTTCATTCCGCTAGCTCGTATGGTGCACGCATCCAATACGCTGGGACGAAAATAGAGGAAGGGTGTTTCATGACCAGGGTCATGGTTATATGGGCGGTGCCACCATAAGGGGCGGGGCCCCATACAGGTGGGGTGCATGTGTTTTTGTTCGTGGGAGATACATTAGGTATCACAGGAGATAGGAGTATCTCGTAAGGCTCAGAGCGGGACGCGATGCAATACGAAATATAACTGCGTCAGCTCCACCAAAGGGGGTTGTTTTCACCCCTGTTTGTGTTGTGTGTGCGTGTGTTTTCTGTCCATACTTTATAAATAAATCATCTGTCTGTGATTATATATATATATAAATTGAGAAATGACCAATGAAAAAATTATTTTAAGGAGGACCTTTATTTTGAAGGCACGCCCGTCTACATTTGCACCGCGGCCAGATATGTTAAGATAGTGCAGTTTACTTTACGTAATGAGATTACTTTTCAAAATAAAGGTCCTCAAGTCAAAGTATGAGAGGAATTTCCGTGAACAAATAAGTATAAAAGTGCAATAACTGCAGAGAATATCTGTAGAGGTTTTATCTTTTTGAGACAAGACCTTTTATACTGATTTAAGGCTTCCAAGAGTAAGTAGGCCAATCCAGCCGTACTCAGCACTAAGGAGACCAGTAAACATCTTAAAGCTCTATAAAATATACAAATCTAATTTATGCCACAAAAACACAATAGATATCGACACCAAATTACTTGAAATGCATAATTGTGTCTTCACAGTACGGTCAAAAGGTAGAGCAAATTGGGCCCATAGAGATAGAACTATAGGAGACATTTCTGTTGGGATAAAAATGCAGCCATCTTACCTACTGTATTAAACTATTCCTAAATCACCAATCTCCATAACAGCCAGTATTGTTCCAATAGATACAATGCTTGATTTAAACTAAAATAGTGAGAGAAACATTCCACACATTTCGATGATTTAGACCTGTGTTTATTATAAAATTTTATATTCTAGTTTACCCATGAAGAAAATACCGCTGGGAGATACAATTGGAAATATTTCCCTTCAACCAGTTCATCTCCAGCTCCAAAAACAATTAATATTCAAAACTATTCATGAGTCATCATTGGCCACTATTAGCAAATACGATAACTAGGGACAAACAAAATAGTCATTCTATCTGTCTGGAGGAAACATTTTCTGTTTAATTCGTCTCAACTGAATTAACTAGCAATTCACATTGACTATCAGTCAACTTAATAGGACTGACTGATGTCAACTTGATATTTCACATTCTTTCCCTCCTATTTAGTCAACATTACCATTTACTTTATTTTGAGCAGGGCTCTAGACCAGGGGTTCTCAAACTTTTTCATACCACAGCACTATGTTATCAATACACATTTATAATCGAGGCATATTTAGCCAAAATATGTTGCCAGATTTTTTTTTTTTTTATTGTTTGTTTTTTCTTGCCAATGCGCCCACTTTCACCTACCCACGACCCCACTTTGGGTCACAACCCATAGTTTGAGAACCGCTGCTCTAGACTATGCAGGACCTTCATTTGTGATACAATGCAGCCTTTTTTTGGTGGGGTGTGCACAGGTGCGTAGCTTCCTACAGGCGATATAGGCGGTTGCCTATGGCGCCACCCAGATGGGGGCGCCAAAATAAAATGTATTATTATTTTATTAAAACATTTTTATAAACAATTTTGTTTTGCTTGCCGCAGTTTTGGCGCCCCCTCTATATCTGCAACCATTATTTGTACATTAAAAAAAATTCTAACATATGGGAAAATGAGCCAAAAATCTAAGACGGTCAGTCGATCTGAGCCTCGGCTTTAGGTGTTCACAGTCAGAACATGCTAGAGCGCTGTGCATTGATGGGTATCGATCAAGTGTTTATAGAATTGAGCGTCGAGGAAAGAAAGACTAACGTTAGAGAACTATGAAGAGACAAAAGCCATCCGGGTCGCAGTATAAAAAGAGAAGAAAAGAAGCTGTCGTTCAGGACTGCGTTCCTGCTGGCCATCACCTCCGCTATGCGCGTGGGTGAGCTCTGTGCTCTCTCGGTGCGGCCTGAGTGTCTGTCTATTCGTTTCGATAGCAGTGCCACTCTGAGGCCTAACCCAGTCTTCGTGCCAAACAATATCCGAAGCTCTTTTGCTCCGGGGATATTGTGGTTCAGGCGTTTTCATCCGCCTCCTCACGCTAGTGAGTTAGAGGCGAGCCTTCACCTGTCATGTCCGGTCCGGGCTTGGGGATTTACCTCAGCCGTACTCAGGGCCTCAGGGCTACCGATCAACTTTTATTCTTTCTTTCATTTCAGATATTGATTGAAGAAGACTGTGTTTTTAGTTGACAATTGAAAATTGGGCAGGTTTCGCCTGTCCTGACTTTGTTGGGAAGTTTTGTTCCACCATTGTGGAGCGAGGAACGAGAATAGCCGGCTTATCTTTGATGACCCCCCCGGAGCTTGGTTAGTTAAGTTAAAAATGTACTTTAAAAATATCAAAGTAATACAAGAGAAACTTGGTACTTGGTAACTGAACAGATGGCTGCCAAAGTGTGTGAATTAAGCATTCGTACCTTGATGACACTCAGAATGCCCTCGTTGGTCTTGGGGTCAGTCACAATCTTGTAGTTCCCATCCTCATTCCCCTTGATGAAGAAGAACTTGGCGCGCCAACCAGGGGTGCCAGGTGTGTCTTTGTCCTCCACAGCGATCCTCAGCACCTCATTCTTGGTCTCCATCTCCATTATCTCAATGTCAAACTGAACAGGCAGAATACTCTTGTCAATCACATGTACCCTGTACCGTTTGAATGTTTAATGTTCATGTTGAATCCAACTTTACCTCCTTCTGCTTGAACACAGGTGCATGCGTGTTGGAGTCAGTGATGCTCAGTATGACAGTACCGGTGGAGGACAGGGCTGGGTTTCCATGATCTTTTGCTTCAATAGTGATTTGGTATTTCTTTATTTTCTGAAAAATATTCATGAACAAACAAACAAGTTAACAAAAAGAAAAACAATCATGTGATGATATTATATGATAATGTGATCAAATTATTCAAATATAGTACTATATGAACAAATCAGTGTATGTGCGTGCATGCGTGCGTGCGTGTGTGTGTGTGTGTGTGTGTGTGTGTGTGTGTGTGTGTGTGTGCGTGCATGTGTGTGCGTGTGTTCATGCATGTAGTTTCAATGAGCCTTACCTCATAGTCAAAGCAGCCAACCATAGTGAGGTGTCCTGTCTTGGAGGTGTTTGAGAACTGTTCTACACTGAACTTTGGTTCTGTGGGTAGTTGGGACTGAACAGTAATCGTGATCCTTGAGTTATCATTGCCCTCCTGGTCTATGTCATAGGCGTACAACGTCACTGGCATGTATCCTTGAGACGAGTTGAGGAATAGCAGCGCAGGTCGAGGAAGAAAGGGATATCAACCAGGGGAAAAGATGAAGGAACAACAGGTAGATTAGAAGTGATGGACGAGGAGGGACAGAAAGCAAAGAGAAGATTCTCTTCACAGGTCATTCAAGCATTTCAGCTTCACTCATGCATGCAGGTGTATCTGAGAATCTGCTTTGTGCTGTGATTTCATAGGTTATTTGACATGTGATTTGGGACATAATGACTCTGTGGCAATTAATGCTACTGTATGCTCACCTGGTTTTGTACTTTCAGGCAGCATGTATGTCACAAGTTTGGGTTGAAAGAAAGGAGCATTGTCATTTATGTCGTTTACTGCCACATCGAAAGCCAGCGGCTTGTCTTTTTCCATTCCGGTCACTTTGTCCAGGATATCAAAATGAATCTGCAAACATTATTTTAACACAAATTAATCAATTAACTTCTTCCCATAATTCAAGTGCAGTAGCTTGCTTAATTACTGAAAGGCATGGCAAACACTGAGGAGACATCCCCCCAGTGTGTTGAATGGCAGATTTAATTTTTAAAAGCTTCCAGATGGAACTTTAGATAAAACCAAAGTTGTATGCACACATTGCAGTGATGGATTGTCTTTTTACAACCTGACATCTATTATGTTCAACTAATGAATGGCTTTGCTTGGGACCATGTCCATGTCATCTTCCCCCAGCTATGTAACACTCCTTCTCCCTTGCCTATATGCTTGGATGTCAAACATTTAGTCAAACACTGATTTAGTTCTCCTTTTCAAAGGTGACCACCTTGTCACTTCAAGTTGCAATGAATCTGCTAGGTTCAAAGCAATTTGGACATTTCTCAAGCTGGAGTACTGTCACCAAGACACTTCCTTGTCTTCTCCACATTAGTCACAGACTTACCTAAGTCAATAGAAGATGACAACTGTCATGATTAGCATATCTGCAAGAAAGTTCTTAAAAATACCCGACACAAGCAGAGCATGCAGGGATCAGATGTATGCAGCGTGAGGTGTACACAGATGAATACAAGTGTATAGAATCCAAGAAAGATCTTCCAACCAATAGCCCCCTCCAAAAACTCTCTCCCATCAGTGATCATGATCCTGATGAACATCCTGCCACTTGCTCATTCATCATCACCATGAGAAAGTGGGGCGTCAGGGACAGCATTCTACCGAAGGAGCCACCCGAGCCCGTCGCTTGTGGATAGTAGGAGCCAAGAGGTCCATCAGTAGCATCATCCAATGATGCATGTCCTGTCGCAAGTTGAGAGGAAGAGGAGATGACGGACTTAGCAGCTCAGTGTTTGCATCTGTACCCCCCCTTCTCCTACGTAGGACTTAATAATGTCTTGTGCCTTGGTCAGTTACAGCATAACCAAGAGGTGGGCAGGCGAATAGTAAGAGATGGGCAGTGCTCTTGACTTGCATGTCCACGAGAACTTTCTGCATAGAGGTAATATACCGTAATTCCTCTAATAGTAACCGGTATTCAATTAAAAACCGGGTCTCTATTAATGACCAGGTGCGCTGTTGAGCTAAGCAATTATAAGCCGGCCACCTAATACAAGCCGGGTTTCATGTGTATTAGAGGAATTACGGTATTTCCCTCAACGGATTTACCATAGGCAATATATTTAGTTATTGTTGTTATATGCTGGCCTGGCTGTGCAGTAAATATTGTGTTCGATCAGAGGCCCTGCAAAGCAGTTGAGGCAAGACTGTGGAACCAACTTTGCGGAACTGACTTTGTGGTGCATTGAGAG
Source organism: Notolepis coatsorum (assembly GCF_963971535.1). Taxonomy (NCBI): domain Eukaryota; kingdom Metazoa; phylum Chordata; class Actinopteri; order Aulopiformes; family Paralepididae; genus Notolepis; species Notolepis coatsorum. The sequence continues at coordinate 108,086,212 of NC_140181.1, read as the reverse complement.
AACTAAAGTTGGATCCTCCATGTCTTGGTGAGAACAGCGTTGAGAAATGACCTTCTGGACCATTTCATAGATATATCCATTTAATAGCTAAATGTTTAAGAGTGAAACTCATGATCAGTATTGTGGTCATTCTTCATATTAAGCTAAATTTAGTTATTGCTACTGTAACCTCGTTGCCAGTTGTATCTCCGTGAGATAAAGCCTGGTAAAGAACTACTGCCGAAAGTGTCTAAGGGGTAGAATTTCCGGTGTATGTACTTCCCCTGGAAGCTGCCTCCGAACGGACCAAACTTTTCCCGAATACAAGCTAGAACGTCCCGGTCATGTAGTAAATTCTTCAGGCAAAGCCGTTGCAGTGGCTTAAACGAGGACATATTGTGCACTTCACACGTTTCTATAATTGTTTTGTCGAAACCAGAACCCCTGTAGCCTGTACTTCATGTACTTCCGTTTAGACACTTTGGGAGGCATATCTTGTCCAGCCTATTGTTACTGTAACTTCCTGGCAAACTTTTAGGGAATTAAATAATATTGAAATTTTAACTATTCCCCATTTATCTAGGGATTCCATCTCCACTCCCATGTTTCTGTCTGAGTTGAACGGAGCTGGTCGTGGTCTTCATAAGGAGGGAACATTTTAGTCATCTTTGATGGGAACAAATGACAATCGAGCAGGAAATGCTATTAACCATTTGTGCTTGACTTAAGTTTATAAACCATCTTTACAACATAAATACGTATTCAGTAGCGAGTATAGCCTATTAAATGGTAAATGGTGCATTTATATAACAGCTTTTATCCAAAGCGCTTTATCGGGAGCAACTAAACCTGTTAAGCTGTAAGCCATATTTTTCACCTAAAAGTACATACCCAAATAAATGGAAGATTGCTCCACTTCTACAAGGTCCAATATTGTGTATGTTATATGCTTGAGTAAATTGTAATGAACCTGAGTAGAATATCAATTATCTTTAAAAAAAATTATTATTTTCCATCTTTCACGGTGAACAACACCATGCTAACATTGATCATACATGACAGATTGCCACTGAGCTCATTCAGCACCTTCTTGAGATCAAGTGTACTAAAGATCTAAGCAAATGAATAAAGGGCAGATGATTTACGGGTTTTTTTGTACATACAGTATTGAATTTTGCCATCCGGACCCATTCAAATTGAATAGAGAATATAGAATATCAGGCCTATAAATTACCTTATTATGGCCAAGTTATACATCTATGGATTGGGCCACCAGGCGCCCGTTTCAGGGTAGCAAAAACTGAATGAAATCTACTGTAAGGCCACTAAAAGCCTTTTTTTTCAAGGCGGACCGCTTTGAAAAAAGAAAAAAAAAAGCTCTGAGTGTTTTTCTGAGGCTCGCGCCAGCCGCGGCTCAGCCCCTTCCTCAATGAGTTACATTGATGAGCGCACTCCTTTCCAAAAGTTGAACTAGTTTGGGAGCGCTCCGCCAAAAAACGCTGCCGCAGAGAGCTCATAAACGCGCGGCGCGGCGCTGGGAAGAGGAGCGAGCCTGTCGCTTCTCCAGCATAGAAATGAATGACAGAAAGGAGCTGACAACTCATAAAACGTCCCTGGTGGACACAAGCCCTAAGTACAGTAACCTTTTTATAATGAAAAATGCTGCTCATATTTCGCTAATACTGTACTTAAAATCCTTGGTAAACAAACGTAGTGCTGAAAATATACACTTTGACTGCTCTTTTGATAGGGTTAGGGTCTTTACTCTTGGCTACATTTGAAAAATAAACGCAACATTAATTAATACAGACTGTATTGATCTTTATGACGAGCAACAGCAGGGTCCCCCAATTTCTCAAGGACACTTTGACACGCTGCCCGGAAGGTAATCTGGAGGTTCCTGGTTCGATTCCCGCTCGTCCTGTGTCCTTGAGCAAGACACCTAACCTTGCATGGTTGGCTCTGACACTTGACTAACCGCCTCGGCCAGTCCTTCATACCAGCGGCCATCAGGCTCCACAACAGTGGGCAAGGACTGCTGCCAGACATCCAACTACAACTACAGGAACCTAAAAAGGACAATAACACTACCTTATGCATACTGCACCTTATGTGATACTGTGAATACTGTATATTTCAGTTTTAGTTAGTTAATGATATTGACTTGTTATATTGTTTACACTGTTTGTTTTTACTACCTGTACCTCCCCTCCCCCTCCCCCATGCTGCTATGATGCCTGAATTTCCCCAAGGGGATCAATAAAGGAATATCTTATCTTATCTTATCTCCATCTTAAACTCCTCTCTGACCACTGGCCTATTTCCCCCCGCCCTCAAAATTGCTTCTGTCACCCCCTTACTAAAAAAACCCGGACTCAACCCTGAAACCCTTGATAATTTCTGCCCCAGTTCCAACCTCCCCTTCCTCTCAAAAATCCTTGAGCGAGCCATTGCCTCCCAATTAAAATCCTACCTCATCAACAATAACCTTTAGGATACCTTTCAATCCGGATTCCGCACCAGACACAGCACCGAACCTGCACTTCTAAAGGTCACCAACGACATACTCCTCTCTGCCGACTCTGGTTCCCTCTCCATCCTCATCCTCCTAGACCTCAGCACTGCTTTTGACACCATTAGTCACCCCATCCTCATCACTCGTCTCCAGTCCTCCGCTGGCATCTCCGGAATCCCCCTCACCTTGCTCCAATCATACCTCTCACACAGGCACCAATTCATCTCCATCAACAATTGCAAATCCCCCACTGCCCCCATCACTCATGGTGTCCCCCAAGGCTCAGTACTTGGTCCCCTGCTCTTCATCCTCTACATCCTTCCACTTGGTCTGATTCTCCGCCAACATGGCCTCTGCTCCATTGTTATGCAGACGACACTCAGCTCTACCTCTCCACCAAGACTATCACTCCAGCCACTCTTTCCACCCTCACCACCTGCCTCACAGATATCAAAACATGGATGCAAAATAACTTTCTGAAACTAAACTGCAATAAATCAGAAATCATCATTATCGGTCCAAACTCCCTCACCAGCCACACCCAGGATTTCTCCCTAAATATTGATGGTTCCATTGTCACCCCCTGCACTCACGTCCGTAACCTTGGCATCATCCTGGACTCCACACTTTCTTTCCTCTCCCATGTGAACCACATAACAAAAACGGCTTTCTACCACCTCCGGAACATTGCTCGTCTCCGCCCCTCCCTATCACTCTCCGCTGCTGAAACACTGGTTCATGCATTCATTTCATCAAGACTGGATTACTGTAACAGCATCCTCTACGGCTCACCAAACACTATCCTCAATAAACTCCAATATGTCCAAAACTCTGCTGCCCCTCCACCGTCGCTCTGATCACATCACCCCTGTCCTCCACGACCTCCATTGGCTTCCGATCAAATACAGGATACAATTTAAAATACTTCTCATCACATTTAAAGCCCTCAACAACCTTGCCCCTCCTTAACTGTCCGACCTCCTCCACCATCACACGCCAACCCGTCGCCTTAGGTCTGCTGATGCCAACCTCCTAACACCTCCCACGACCAAGCTCCGGACCTGGGGCGACAGGGCCTTTGCTGCTGCTGCCCCCTGCCTCTGGAATGCCCTCCCCAGCCATATCCTTGATGCAAACACCCTGACATATTTTAAATCAGCCCTCAAAACACACATTTTTAATCTTGCTTTTGATCTCTAATTCTGTCGGTTGAATTTTATTTTGTCATGTATTATTTTTGTTCTGTTTTTTTTTTGCCATAGTTTTGTTTCTTCTACCCATGTAAAGCGTCTTTGAGCATCTAGAAAATCGCTATATAAAATAGATGTATTATTATTATTATTATTATTATTATTATTATTATTATTATTATTATTATTATTATTATTATTATTATTATTATTATTATTATTATTATTATTATTATTATTATTATTATTATTATTATTATTATTATTATTATTATTATTATTATTATTATTATTATTATTATTATTATTATTATTATTATTATTATTATTATTATTATTATTATTATTATTATTATTATTATTATTATTATTATTATTATTATTATTATTATTATTATTATTATTATTATTATTATTATTATTATTATTATTATTATTATTATTATTATTATTATTATTATTATTATTATTATTATTATTATTATTATTATTATTATTATTATTATGTGTGCTACGCAGCAGGGAGGGAGCTGTCCATCAAGGTACAACACAGGAGGTATTCAATTAAAAGTATTAGCCTAGCCTACTAACTTATCGCATCCTCCCGGCCATCATCACGGGATGTGGTGAACGTCCTGTGATGATGGCCGGGAGGATGCGACCCCCTCTACGCCGCCCCCATACCTCCGTCATCTGGATCTGGATCCGTCATCAACTCTATTTGCAATCTTTCAAAATGTTCTTATATACCCAAGTTGCTATTGCATGCACTTATTTGTGTTTCATTACACGTATGAAATGTGCAGACATAGAGGTCTCAGCCAAAGAGGAGGTCACCTACTTGGGCTGTGTTCTATCAGGAGAGAGCATGGCACAAAGGGTAGCCATGTGTTCTATCAGGAGAGAGCATGGCACAAAGGGTAGAGGAGGTCACCTACTTGGGCTGTGTTCTATCAGGAGAGAGCATGGCACAAAGGGTAGAGGAGGTCACCTACTTGGGCTGTGTTCTATCAGGAGAGAGCATGGCACAAAGGGTAGAGGAGGTCACCTACTTGGGCTGTGTTCTATCAGGAGAGAGCATGGCACAAAGGGTAGCCATGTGTTCTATCAGGAGAGAGCATGGCACAAAGGGCTGTGTTCTATCAGGAGAGAGCATGGCACAAAGGGTAGCCACTAAGGAGAGAGCATGGCACAAAGGGTCGCCACTAAGGTCAACCAGAGAGGAAGATTCCTCACTAGGATTTCAACCTATGTAAACAGGTCAGCAATGGAAATTCTAGCAGGGGAACAGGAAGCCCTCTACAGAGAACAGACAACAGGAAGTCCTCTAAAGACAACAGACAACAGGAAGTCCTCTAAAGACAACAGACAACAGGAAGCCCTCTACAGAGAACAGACAACAGGAAGTCCTCTAAAGACAACAGACAACAGGAAGTCCTCTAAAGACAACAGACAACAGGAAGCCCTCTACAGAGAACAGACAACAGGAAGTCCTCTAAAGACAACAGACAACAGGAAGTCCTCTAAAGACAACAGACAACAGGAAGTCCTCTAAAGATAAGAACAGACAACATGATGTCCTCTAAAGACAACAGACAACAGGAAGTCCTCTAAAGATAAGAACAGACAACAGGAAGTCCTCTAAAGATAAGAACAGACAACAGGAAGTCCTCTAAAGACAACAGACAACAGGAAGTCCTCTAAAGACAACAGACAACAGGAAGTCCTCTAAAGATAAGAACAGACAACAGGAAGTCCTCTAAAGATAAGAACAGACAACAGGAAGTCCTCTAAAGACAACAGACAACAGGAAGTCCTCTAAAGACAACAGACAACAGGAAGTCCTCTAAACGCAGGGGTTCTCAACCTTTCTGCTGCCAAGGCACCCCTGTGTTCAATAACATATTCCAGGGCACCCCTACATACGATAAAGACTTTTCCGGTCCTGTCTTTTTTGCTACAATGATGACAAAAGTGCTTGCTTTCAAAATAATGTTTATTTAAGAAACCGGGAAAACACATTTGTGTGTATATGCAGGCTATATAATGCATTATTAACAGGTGTTTCAGGTCTACATGGCTTAGTACTGTTGACATTACACTGCTTGTAGTAGTAAATCAAATAGCATATTTCTTTAAATAAAATTACACAAAATGATCACTAAAGTGCTATCTGTTGCAGCTGCACACTTTTCCATAAAAATAGAATATTTGGATAAGTTTGACCATTTCTCAAAAACAGAAAATCATGTTTTTTTTTTAAATACAGAAAAGTATCACCAAGTTACATTTTCTCAAAAAATATAAATAAATACAGAAAATAAGCACTCGTTCACTCAGTGGACTTTTCTAGCTCAATGCGAGGTCCGCTGCTGCTGGCTAATAATACGGTCAATACGTGGGGAGATCTTTGACAAGGCAACACGCATGTCATCCTCAAGGCTCAACTTGGCCCTATATTTTGTTTTCAGAGCTGTCATGGATGAAAAGCCAGCTTCACACAGATATGTGGTGCTGAATGGTATCAACACCTTAACTGCTGCATCATGAGATACTTGGTACTCAGCACCACACTCTGAAACTAGCTCTCCAGGTGGTATCAGATGAGATTTCAATGAGTTCTTCCAAGAGTTTGGATGGAGATGTGTCAGGAAGCTTTGTCTCAATGTTGTCTGTAAAGTTTTTTTTTATCCAGAGTAACTTGGTGATCCTTTTCTGTGTTTTATTAAATAATATTTTTCAGATTTTGAGAAATGGTCAAACTTATCCAAATATGGTATTTTCATGGAAAACAGTGCAGCTGCAACAGATAGCACTTTAGTGATACTTTTCTGTAATCCAAAAAGAATTAAAAATCTCAAGGCACCCCTGGCAGCTTTCTGCGGCACCCTAGAGTGCCGCAGCACCCCTGTTGAGAACCGCTGCCCTAAAGACAACAGAAAACAGGAAGTCCTCTAAAGACAACAGACAACAGGAAGTCCTCTAAAGACAACAGACAACAGGAAGTCCTCTAAAGACAACAGCCAACAGGATGTCCTCTAAAGACAACAGACAACAGGAAGTCCTCTAAATACAACAGGAAGTCCTCTAAAGACAACAGGATGTCCTCTAAAGACAACATACAACAGGATGTCCTCTAAAAACAACAGCCAACAGGATGTCCTCTAAATACAACAGGAAGTCCTCTAAAGACAACAGGATGTCCTCTAAAGACAACATACAACAGGATGTCCTCTAAAAACAACAGCCAACAGGATGTCCTCTAAATACAACAGGAAGTCCTCTAAATACAACAGGATGTCCTCTAAAGACAACAGGATGTCCTCTAAAGACAACAGCCAACAGGATGTCCTCTAAAGACAACAGGATGTCCTCTAAAGACAACATGATGTCCTCTAAAGACAACAGGAAGTCCTCTAAATACAACAGGAAGTCCTCTAAAGACAACAGGATGTCCTCTAAATACAACAGGAAGTCCTCTAAAGACAACAGTATGTCCTCTAAAGACAACATGATGTCCTCTAAAGACAACAGGAAGTCCTCTAAAGACAACAGGATGTCCTCTAAAGTCAACAGTATGTCCTCTAAAGACAACAGGATGTCCTCTAAAGACAACAGGAACTCCTCTAAAGTCAACAGGATGTCCTCTAAAGACAACAGGAACTCCTCTAAAGTCAACAGTATGTCCTCTAAAGACAACAGGATGTCCTCTAAAGACAACAGGATGTCCTCTAAAGACAACAGGAACTCCTCTAAAGACAACAGGATGTCCTCTAAAGACAACAGGATGTCCTCTAAAGACAACAGGATGTCCTCTAAAGATAAGGCCAGCAGCAGGAAAAAAGAGATCAGCCACCTAAGAACTGGGGTAAGGATTTTTTTTATCACCACACGTGCATATAAAAAACAACTGTAACAGACTTGAGTGACACACACACACACACACACACACACACACACACACACACACACACACACACACACACACACACACACACACACACACACACACACACACACACACACACACACACACACACACACACACACACACACACACACACACACACACACACACACACACACACACACACACAGGTTCTTATTGTTTTTACTGCCATTTCATTATTATTAATATTATTATTACTAATAATAATATTAATAATACTAAATATACTATGTATTCATTAAAAACAATAACTATCATTCACCTACTACTCTGAATAAATAGTTGTTCTAATTGTAGTCATAATTAATTAATAATGGTTAGTCAGGTGATGTTTACGTCAGTGAGTCAGGTTCACAGACACACGTTTGGATGACAACTCATTTTACATTTACATTTACATTTAGTCATTTAGCTGACGCTTTTATCCAAAGCGACTTACAAGTTCTGTACGACAAGACAGCAAGAAGGGTACAACTCTATCAGCTGAGTAACAATGTTCATCAAGTGTTGCGTGTTACAGTGTGGTTGGTCAATGCTGCCAAAATACATAAACGTTTTATTAGGCTGTGCCCTAGTCTTACATTGTTCACGAGTGCCTTTCCCTCTCGTGAGAAACAGGAGGTGTGGCGTGAGAGAGAGCGTGTGAGGAGGACCAATTGAGTGTGTCTCATGCCCAGTCTATGAATGTTGGCAGCTTTGAACATATCATTATTCCAATCATTAATCTGGTCTTTTGTATTCTGTTCCAGTCGATCCCTCCTGCAACCATTTAGCTAATGTAACAAGAAAAACAAAACAAAAATGACAGGAACAAGCTTTTCTACCCACGTGAATATTTTTGCGGGGATCGGAATACGGGCGCTTCATTGAATTTCTTCACTTTGATATTCAAAGCATTGCTGCCTGTCCCGCTGTGGCACCTTGTTATGGCCTGGGGACCATTGCAGCTCTCTCGGGAAGGGCGCTTTAACCGTCCATCGTACTGTGTCAGCACATGACACAACGTTTCGGGTTGGGCGCAGCGAACACTGCTACAGAGAATTTCTTCACTTTGACATCCTCTTTGAGCTTCCACCGCAATTAGTGAATTCTGGGCGGCCGTTGTATATTCCCCGTCGTAGGTTCATGCTTTGGAAACAGAATGCCCCTCGGCCCAGTAGGTGCTGTGACCATACACCAGAGGGGAGGGTGTTTGACCACCTCTCAACCAGGGTCGACATGCTCCTGCACTGCACGCTATTGTCCACCACTCCTGCCCGCAGGCTCTTACTGTGCCTTCCGAGGCCCTTGTCCATTCAGCCAGAACGGCCTAAATGAACGGTCCGATGATTTCCATATCCTGGCCGCACCCGATACCGTCTTTTTTGCCAGTGACTTGACTTTCGTCAGTTGAATGATTGTGGCATACCCAGCGGCACGTACTACCCTCAACAGGTCGACCAACAGAAGGGAAACTCTCTTACAAGGCCGGGTGCCGACAGTTAACTGCCAGTTTAAGCGCCCGGCTATGCAGGCTTACAAAATCAACTAGATTGCTTCAGCATGGATTTATCAATACGGGATTCGGTGACAACTGTGGCCAAACCCTGTAATCTGGTCCGCCTCCCCTCCCCTGCAACCCAGTGGCGACCTTAGTTCCACCGACACCTACCATGATGAAGTTTTGGGACTCGCCCAGGCTTCAGGGCCGGGTACCCCCTATGACTCGGTCCAGCCAGTAAGGGGATCCGGACACCGGTCGGGACAGGGCCCCAGACTAGGTGCGGTGAGACTTTAAGTCTGAACTTAAGGGGACAAAGGCGCGCGCCTGCAACGCCCCAATCGCAGAAACGGTTACACACCGTACACTCGCTCTCTCTCTCGTATCGGCCAGTGCATTCACTCAAAGTGCATTTGGAGTATGGGGGCGGAGCCCAGCCAAAAACAGCTTGGACTTTGGAAGGGGAGAGAGTGGTGCACCAAAGTACTTGATTAAAAATGTAAAACAATGAATTTTATTGAAAAAGACCTTACAGATGTGTTCCATAGACTCACAGGAATTGTGTAAAATTGCCCAAATAGTGAAAAATAGGGAGAGTCATAGTTACTCCTGCCGTTTACCCGCACTCTATTGCCCGCCTGTGGAGGTCAGGAAACCTTGACCTTTGACCCCCCTCCCATTTGGCATTAGATGTTATTTTAGCACACACCACACTACTGACATTTTGGATGTTATTTTAGATGTTTCTGTTCAATAAGATCGTATGTCCAAACAAATGAATGCAGCTACATTGTCCAATTACCTATATTTATTACTTTTTGGGTGGAGGCGTGAGCGCAGGGATTTCTGGCTGGTGAAAATGCTGAGTGGCTAGTGACTTTGGAAAACCACTAGCCACAGTGGCTGGTGAGCCAAAAAGTGAATGTTAACCCTTTCACTACCACACTACAGAAGGTTAAGCCCTGGTAGTCACCACGGAAATGAGTAAAGATTCAATTGCATTAGATACATAGTCTTGTACTTTGTTCTTGTCTTTCTCAAATGCAAAAACGCAGAGCTAATTCAATTATGCTCAACTCTCCTGTCAAATGTCAGACCAGCTGAATAAGTGGAATATATATCCGCTACCCGGGGAAACGCTCGAATGTCACATGACTCCCCATGGGTCTATAGCACATTTTAGTAATTTATTTATTTTTCAGTATTTTATGATGGCTTACGTGGAAAAAGTTGTACTTCTCCCTGTCAATAGCCTGGAGAGCGTAGACCACTCCTGTCTCTGGGTCGATCTCGAACACGTTCACTGGGTCCTCGTCCACACCCATCCCCCGGATCTGGAACCTGTGGTTCTCCGATTCACCGGTTATCTTGGTGTTAAACATCTGGTGAAAAAACACACAGTGGTGCCATTAATGTCTGTGAGCTGTCCTGTCTGTCTGTCTGTCTGTCTGTCTGTCTGTCTCTGTCTGTCTGTCTGTCTGTCTGTCTGTCTGTCTGTCTGTCTGTCTGTCTGTCTGTCTGTCTGTCTGTCTGTCTGTCTGTCTGTCTGTCTGTCTGTCTGTCTGTCTGTATGTCTGTCTGTCTGTCTGTCTGTCTGTCTGTCTGTCTGTCTGTCTGTCTGTCTGTCTGTTTCTCTGTCTGTCTGTCTGTCTGTCTGTCTGTCTGTCTGTCTGTCTGTCTGTCTGTCTGTCTGTCTGTCTGTCTGTCTGTCTGTCTGTCTGTCTGTCTGTCTGTCTGTCTGTCTGGGACGTTACCAGTAGCTTTTACCTGTGTGGCTATTTTGGGGAATGGTCCTGGGTCTTCCTCCACCAGTTCAATGGTGGACAGAACCCACCTTCTTTTGGAACGCGACAACAGGAGCTCCTGTCAACACAGGCAGAGAAAGAGAAGCATCATTTCAGGAAGGTCCAATACCTTTTATGTACGTGATTCTGTTTGTAATCCAATATGAAAATGAACTGTCTATAGTACAACTATAGTATTCATGTGTTATTTTTCCCGTACACACCAGTAATACTGTAGTATTTATATGGTAAAACCACCTAGCCTGCCACCTTATCTATGATAAAAAAAAGCCTATATAATAGTTATTCAAGGGCATCATGCAATATTTAGGGGGGAGGGGGTTTAAATAATTAGGTAATTTGACATGTAGATTCAAAGACTTCAGAGGACTTATTTTAAAACTCCCCGTAAACAGTCTTTGTAACTCAGTAATGTCCCACTTTACATTAGGGCCAATAGCCTACTTCATATTTATTCAGAGATTTTCATCACTAAGTAATTCAACTTAAATGTCTATAACATTCCTAACATTCCACTATAGAAGTACTGTGGTGAATCACTAAAGTATAGCTGAACAGAGATATCTGCCAAATAGCCCCCGTCTAAAAATACTTTTCTATTTTCTGCTGTATCCAGCACAAGACTCTTCCTCAGTATATCTGTGGTAAATATCCTTACTGTACGGACCAAAAGAACATAGGAATAATATATGTTTTACTATAGTTAATTTTCATATGGGCTTGTTCAGATTTACCCGATTTTCACGCTTGTTCACTTTATGATAGGATCCGTCCATCACTGCCAGGGCTGTAGTCGTGGTGACCTGTCGACAACATGGAGAGTATAAAACAGACAGGAGTTAGAAGATAATGAGGTAGTCATGGTGACCTGATGACAACATGGAGAGTATAAACAGACAGGAGTTAGAAGATAATGAGGTAGTCATGGTGACCTGTCAACATGGAGAGTAAACAGACAGGAGTTAGAAGATAATGAGGTAAATAATTTTTTTTTTTGTCTTTTAGATTTTTTCTCCCATCCCCCAATTGTTGTCAATTCCCTGCTGGCCGTTGCACTACCCTAAATCAAATCAAATCAAATGTATTTGTAAGGCCCGACAACACACGTTAATGTCCCCATGGGTCGGACACGTCTTCTTTAAACAAGTCAAGAAGTGTTGCAGTAAAACAGGCGAAAAGTTGGTAAGCATGCACTCATATGTGTGGTGAAACACAGATAAGTGCATGCGATAGTGTAGAAGACTACCCTACTGTCAGTCTGGGGAGGGTGTAGGCTACCTTACTGTCAGTCTGGGGAGGGTGTAGACTACCCTACTGTCAGTCTGGGGAAGGTGTAGACTACACTACTGTCAGTCTGGGGAAGGTGTAGACTACCCTACTGTCAGTCTGGGGAGGGTGTAGACTACCTTACTGTCAGTCTGGGGAGGGTGTAGACTACCCTACTGTCAGTCTGGGGAAGGTGTAGACTACACTACTGTCAGTCTGGGGAGGGTGTAGACTACCCTACTGTCAGTCTGGGGAGGGTCTAGACTACCTTACTGTCAGTCACAATTACATCACGTGAAAGCAACGTGTGAAAAAGACAAATACTGAGCCGACGTGGAACCTCGTAATTCACTATGACTGTTTCAAAAGAACAGATTGAAAAAGAACATGAAAATTGGCTATGTGTGAAACGGTGCGATTTAATTGAGCGGTTGTTGACAACAACAACAACAACACAAGGTTTCGGTGACCTCTGATGATATCACCTGAGGAGATCTTCAACTATTACCTTTCTAACAATCTATCAAACTAAATGAACGTCTGGCATGTGTTTGGTGTTTGGTGTCAAAATGCCTATGTGAATTGTATTCTTTGACGACACATGACACAACAGACATACCGGTTTTTCTCCTTGAAGCACAAACATGTATTAATTTTCCCATCTTTCTTGAAACTGCCTTCCCTTCTGCATCAACCTTTCTCTTCCTGGACATTTTTTTATTCGACTTCTCAAAACACTGATGATGTACACCACGATATAGTGGCGGGATGCCATCACTTCGCGGGTCACATAATCGACACGAGAGTTGAATTTGGCTCCCTGTCACCTCACCATTGCGTGCTTCGGGTCTCGAGTTACAAGACTAAATATCCCACGAGCGCCATTTAACAAGCCGTTGTGGACGAGTGACCCCGCCCAGTTGTGCACTGACTCGCGCGCCTGAATGCATGGCAGCGGACGGCCAAACCAACAAGCTCTCATAGGCCACATAAAATGATGTGGCGGGCCACATTTGGCCCGCGGGCCTTGAGTTTGACAGATATGGTTCAGAGCCCCGGGATATACAAGAGATTAAGTGCAAAATAAATTAGCGTTATTGTACTCCTGTTGAAATAGTGCTTATTCAGCCAGTTGATAGGAACCCCTATGAGCTTCAAGCGCTTATGACTTGCCTTAAAAAATAATCCCACCCTTTACAGGTGAGCCTAAGAGTGCGCATGATTTAAAGGTCAACTCAGTAAGATATTTGATCTATTTGAATGAGAACATTGTAGACTCAAACCACTTCAATTATGTGGGATAAGTAATTTAATGGTAATTTAATTTGTGTTGCTACCTGTTACGTAGCAAGTTTGTGCATGGGTTGATTGTTTACAGTAGATCACTAGCCTCCTCCAGTGCTGGAGGACCAAACTCTGCACCATGGTACAGTAGATCTGGCTTTCTGCTCCTCCGCTCCCAGTCTGTAGACACGCTCTCCCTGACCCCCTGAGAGCACCACACACTGTGGAACACTCTCCCTGACCCCCTGAGAGCACCACAGACTGTGGAACCCTGACAACCTGAGAGCACCACAGACTGTGGAACCCTGACCACCTGAGAGCACCACAGACTGTAGAACCCTGACCACCTGAGAGCACCACAGACTGTGGAACCCTGACCACCTGAGAGCACCACAGACTGTGGAACCCTGACCACCTGAGAGCACCACAGACTGTGGAACCCTGACCACCTGAGAGCACCACAGACTGTGGAACCCTGACCACCTGAGAGCACCACAGACTGTGGAACCCTGACCGCCTGAGAGCATCACAGACTGTGGATGCTTTTAAAAAGCGGAAATTTCTTTTACTGCATACTTTTTTTGCAAAGCTTATCTTTATACATGCATAAGCCTGGTCTCCTTTGAACGAAAATCACTTTTAGTGCTAATGAAATAGAGTAACATAGGGCTGAACTTGAGTTGAACTTGAACTTGTGTACTCAAATTTTTCTGTAGCAGTTGCAAAATAAAAAAAAAAAAAAGCTGGAAAACACAGTAAATCCGATAGCCTAAAGTCTTATGTAGTACAGGTCCAAATTTTATAAAAATCCGTCTGAAATCCGTTCAGAAATGAGTCTTCAAGAGCAGGGGTTCCCAAACTTTTCAGGCCAGGGCCCAGAAAATAAGGCGTCAGAGAGCCGCGGCCCAATGCACATCGTCTGGCTTTTTTTTTTTTTTGCCAGGCGATCGATTTTTTAAGCCAAATATCACTTCAATCCTATTAAGTTAGTTCAAGTTAGTTATTCATTTATATGTGCTATTTATGGAAGGGCTAACTTGTTGCAAAATAATAATGATAATAATAATAGCCTCATTAAAATGCTATTGTTGCTTCGGTTGTTTTCAGCGTTTTATGTGCATAATCTGTTATTTAGTTTGAAATGTTCGTTGAAATAAGTAGATTTTTCGTTTTTGTTTATTTATTAAGTTAATATAAAACCATATAGTCACATTTTAGAATACAATAGAATAGAATTTTAGAATACAACTAGAAACACTGTCCTGGCCTGCTTCTAAGTTCAGTGGCCTGACAAAAAAATAAAAAATAAAAAAAATAAAATATTTTTTTTTTTTTAAATTAAAAAAAAAAAAATTTAAATCATCTCGCGGCCCACCCGTGGCTGCTCGCGGCCCACCTTTGGGTCGCGACCCCGACTTTGGGAACCACTGTTCTAGAGAGATCCGGGTAAACCGTGTGCCAAAGAAAAAGCTCTCCGGTATTCCATTTCCTCATCCACGGCCATTCATTCGGAATGTTTTTCACTTCTGGTTTTCGCTTGTCAACTTTCAACTAGATCCCTTATTCGCACTTATTCCCTTATTATTATCTTTGCAATCGCCGGATGATTCCGGGGTGGTAATCTGATGCTTGCACGTAAAAAGTTGCACGCCTGACATAGCGTCATGTAACTCGAGAACCAAGGCTCGGATTTGGTCAAATGAGGTGGCAACAAATGTAGCTTTAAATCGGTCATTTATATTTTTGGCGAAAAATGCAGCCCGAGCCTCTAGACACTCGCAAAGTGCCGTGACTTTCGTCTGTTCCGCCGGAATATATATAGGCCGTTGAATGCTAGAGCCTTTTGTTGATTTTTATCCAGTTTTAGCGCCACATTTTATGTTCTTTTACTCTTTTACTAGTTTTAGCCCTACTTATTTTATGTTCTTTCTACTCTCTTACTAGTTTTCATGTTCTTCTACACTGTAGTGCCTTGAGATTTGTTCCACAAATGTAACCTGTTAAGCTGTAGCCCTATTTTCAGAAATTTCGCCTAAAGGTACATGCCTAAGTAAATGGAAGATTGCTCCACTTCTGCAAGGTCAATTTGCATGTTCTTGGTATCTAGGAACATCTAGGGACCTGGGGGTATGTATTTCCAGTGTCAGAAATATTGTGTCTGTTACTAGTAATATTGTGTCTGTAATGAATAAATTTATTATGATTAATTATGATTTATTTATCATATTTATTTATTTATTTTGATGATGATGATCAAAAATGTATACGGGTAGGAGAAAATGCTCACTGAGCTCATTCACCACCTTATTGAGATCATATGTACAAAAAATCTAAGCAAATGAACCGCGGGAAGATGATTAAACAGAAGGATTTGTAGATACAGTAATTAATGATAATCGACTTTAATTATAAATTCATATTTGACCTTGAACTTGACCTTGACCTTATTATGGCCAAATCATACATCTATGGATAGGGAAAATGCTCCTCTTTCCAATGGCAGGGTTGAATCTGGATTTAGTCATTTCTTGCGGTTTTTACGATAATTAGCATTTTCAGATACATTTGTATTTCCGATCAATCGTATAAAACATCGGTAAAAATGAAAATATACACTTTGACTACTGTTTTTGATCGGGTTATGGTCTTTACTCTTGGCTACACATTTTTTTATTTAAAAACATTGATCTCTTAACATCCAAGGGCCAACATGTGGACGATTCTTTGCCGACCTCTAGTGGCTCGGGTGTGCATTTCTTTTAATACAACATATAGATAGAATTAAAGCCATATTTGTTGCCTGTCGATTGCCCTTTCAGGTGACAAAATCCGTTCAGCGGTTCTCGAGTTACATGCCGATATGTGAGGCGTGCCCCAAAGTACGCAAAAGTACACATTACCACCCCCGACTCCCGGTTGCACAGGGTTGTAGCCAATGAGTGTGGCTTTCCAATGATACCCCATGATATGATAATTGGGGATCTAATACGGTCTCTATTGATCGATTTATGATAAAGAAAAGCAGGGGGACCTATAGGGGGACCTTAAGGCTTAACAGGTTAATAAAGGGAAGATGATTAAACAGAAGGATTTGTAGATACAGTAATAAATAATAATCCATTTTAATTATAAATTCATATTTGACCTTGAACTTGACCTTGACCTTATTATGGCCAAATCATACATCTCGAAAATATTTGGACAGGGTTGTAGCCAATGAGTGTGGCTTTCCAATGATACCCAATGATATGATAATTGGGGATCTAATGTATGATAAAGAAAAGCAGGGTCCCCCAATTGGGGGACCTTACGGCTTAACACTATAGGGACCAGCCACAGGGCAACTCGTGTTTCGGTGCCATGCGTTGTGGACCAGAGCCACGAGTTAACTCGTGGCAAGTTGTTATTGTTTTATTCCATATTAATAACGCTATTAACGTCCCCGATCGACTTGCAGTACCTACCCGCATATTTGATTTTCGAAACATGCAATACCGGCCAGATCCGCTTAGGGGCGCCATCGCTCCACTGCAGTATCATTGAGGGCGATTGAAAAAAAAAAAAAGTACTGTCTGTGGGCGTTTCATATGAGCCTCGGTCCCAGCCGAACATACTCCATCTTTGATCCCGTTACCGAACGCAGATTTCAGCCTGGAATAATGGGATTTATGATCAACCAATGGACATATCGATCTACCAGATTCCGGTGACTAATGACGAAATGTTGCCGGCGATCACATGGGCTGACGGTAGGATACTATTCCCCCAAATTACAGCTGGATTGGACATTGTTTTAAAACGCAACATGATCGATCAGTGAAAATGGCTACGTGAACGCACACTGTATTGCTAATCAATCATATTAATCGGCGTCCCCCGCCGCCCCCATTTCATCCATAGATGCTCTGTAATAGTCCGGATGCTACGCAGTTTGTTTTATTTCATTCGTATATATACAGCAGAAATGGCGTTTGATATAACGTGAGTAGCCTTTAGCCTATTATCTAGCTCCCCAGAAAAAAGACTAGGCGAAAACTGCGATAAACCTTATATTCACGGCGCTATAAAATGACAACCGACGATAGATTTTTATTTTCTTTAAGCCATTATGAAGGCACGGTTTATGCACTCAAGTGACAATGAGAATGGACAGATAGCAATACTATAAAGTATATATATAGCTGTTAGAAAGTACATCGGTTTGTTGACAACGCTCGGTCCTCTGGCCTATAAATCGGTGCGGGACGCTGGTCGTCAATGTGTACGGCTTAACAGGATAAAGCGCCCCTACAAATTGAATATATTATTGTTATTGGTTATTGTTATTGTTATTGTTATTGGTTATTGTTATTGTTATTGTTGTTGTTGTTGTTGTTATTGTTATTGTTGTTGTTGTTATTGTTATTGTTATTGTTGTTGTTGTTGTTGTTGTTGTTGTTGTTGTTGTTGTTGTTGTTGTTGTTGTTATTGTTGTTATTGTTGTTGTTATTGTTGTTGTTATTGTTATTGTTGTTGTTATTGTTGTTGTTATTGTTATTGTTATTGTTATTGTTGTTGTTATTGTTATTGTTGTTGTTATTGTTATTGTTATTGTTATTGTTATTGTTATTGTTGTTGTTGTTGTTGTTGTTGTTGTTGTTGTTGTTGTTGTTGTTATTGTTATTGTTATTGTTGTTGTTGTTGTTGTTGTTGTTGTTGTTGTTATTGTTGTTGTTATTGTTGTTGTTATTGTTATGGTTATTGTTATGGTTATGGTTATGGTTATGGTTATGGTTATGGTTATGGTTATGGTTATTGTTATTGTTATTGTTATTGTTATTGGTTGTTGTTGTTGTTGTTGTTGTTGTTGTTGTTGTTGTTGTTGTTGTTGTTGTTGTTGTTGTTATTGTTGTTGTTGTTGTTGTTGTTGTTGTTGTTGTTGTTGTTGTTGTTGTTGTTGTTGTTATTATTATTATTATTATTATTATTATTATTATTATTATTATTATTATTATTATTGTTATTATTGTTATTATTGTTATTGTTATTGTCTATGTGACGACTGTTTAGACTCAACCATGAAATTCCATGTTTATTACATGTAATTGAACACGGTTTGTGTCTCGTTCCTAATGATTGAATATCAGTGGACCTTTAAAATTACCACAGAAAATAACCATCCTGTTGGATTTCTCTCTCTTTTTTTGGTTTTTACACAGGGCATTTGTATGGTATGGTTTATTATTAAACCCCCAAAGGGAAACATGGTTTGCAACCAGAGCGAATACAAATACACAAACAAGAAACAATAACATACAGTACAAGTTACATAACACAGTGAAAAGAAGATAAGAAGAGAGCCTCTCAACACATAGCTAGTGGTGTTCATCAAAGAATGTAACCGCAGCAGGAACAAAGGACCTTCTCAATCGCTCAGTAGAGCATCGAGGCATCAAAAAACACTAAATGTATTGGTAAACTACAACAGCCTGTGGACAGAGGTGGCCTGGGTCTCCCCAAATTATCACTATATCATTATGCTTACAGTTTCAGACATATAACACAGTGGGCCCTGCCCCCTGAGAGAGCACCTCCATGGTACATAATGGAGCAATATACACTGCTGCCCCCACTGTCGTATATCACACCTAAATTACCACCAACTGCCCGAACTCACCCTATTATCTCTCACTTACAGGGCGTATGGAAGAAGGTGTCTCGCATCTTCCATATCAACCCAAATTTAAGCCTGTCAGCAGGTGTATGGGCCAACCCCAAATTGTGTATAGGCAGACCCCTTTATGTGGAATGAATGGATAGACAAAGGCATCTTCACCCTGGGGGACCTCTATGAAGACGATGCATTAAAATCATTTGAAAAACTGATCCAACAATATCATCTGGCCAACAATCAATTTAGGAGATATTTACAATTGAGGCATCTTCTCATAAGCACATTTGGCTCCCCACAGACCCTCCCCCAGGGTACAGATCTGCTTAAAAAGATTTTGGCAATTTCTGGGTTGGGACATGAGGCCTCTGTTTACTATTCCATGTTTATCGACAGTGAGGGCAGTGGGATATCCTCTGCTCTCAAAATAGTCTGGGAAAAGGACCTAGGGGTCACATTTGAGCAAGAGGACTGGGATATAATCTCGGGGATCCCCAAACAGGTGTCCAGGGATATTAGAACAAGGCTAATACAATTCAAGATTTTCCACCGCATTTATTGGACCCCCTCTAGAATGTATAGACTGGGCCTGAAAGAGAACCCAGATTGCTGGAAATGCCAGACAGGGGAGGCGGACCTAGTCCATGCACTTTGGTCATGGCCAAAAATCTGAGACTTCTGGAGTAACATCCATGACTACATCACAGAGGTCACAGGGAAGGAGTATGAGTTCTGCTCTGGTTTATATATCCTGGGGGATCCCTGCAGTCTTAGCCATATCGCAAAGCCCCTAGCTCAGGGGTGGCCAACCTGCGGCTCGCGAGCCGCGTGTGGCTCTTCCATCCATAAAAAATAATAATCATAATTATAATATATATATATTTTTTTTTACTTATTTTCTTTTTATGTCACTCGTTCCATAAGGACGTAGAATAAACATTAAATTGTCCATTTGCATGTTCTTGGTATCTGAATCTAGGGACATATATGGATCAGTGTCAGAAATAGTGTGTCTGTTACTAGGCTTGAGTAAATTGTAATGAACCAAAGGAGAATATCAATTATATTTTTAAAGAAAATTATCGTTGACTGTGAATAACACCATGCAAAAATTTACCAGACCTGAAAAATCTAAGCAAATGAATAAATGGAAGATGATTAAACAGAAGGTTTTGTAGATACAGTACTGAATTCTGCCATCTTTTTTATAATGTAAATTTCTCCACCATTTTTCATCGTATTGCAACACCGTTTTTTGCAAGACGTTCACAGAAAGGTAGAGAAACGAACTGCCTTCTGTTTTATGGCAATAACGTTTAGGTTTGTGGGAGATAATCCCAAAAAATAAGAGAAATAAAAAAGTAAATCCAGAAATCAGATGATTGACAGGGGCTGGTGTGAACTAGAATGGAGAAGTAAGACAACTCCTTCCCTCCACTAGTCTGAGGGTCCACCTTGGGCAAGTGTTAGTACCCTCTCTAGCCTCCCTACCTAGGGATACAGGGTGCATAGGGCAGATGGGGCTCATAGCCATGCAAGGCAACCCATCTAGGAGAAGGACACTCCGAACAAAAACCACGGGTGCTGCTTGCACCTGGCTCCGAGCCGTCTACCACCTGGAGGCATTGGAGTGAAGGGCGGATAAGGGATCATGCCTGAAATGGCCAAAGTAGGACTACGAGGAGTTGCGCCCCACAGTCTTTAAATTGCGCATTGTAAGGCCTAAAATATGGAGAACAAAGTCGTTCCTAAACCTATACTTCCAGCGGCGGGAGTCCGCAGGAACCAAGCAGAGGATGGTGGTGCTGGTCCTCTCCCCAGAGGACAGTATGACGATAGGACTCCAAACCCGGAAGGGAGGCTTCTATCCGATCACAGCACGCGGTCCAATGCACCCCTGCGTTGTCGGAGACCATTCACCATGGGAACCTTCAACGCAAACACAGTGAGAGAAGAAGCAAGATTGGAGGCACTGGCACACTGTGCCGAGGAAAGGGGAGTTGAGATCCTAGGAATCCAGGAGCATAGAAGAGTGCATGCTGAGGATCAGATAGTGTATCACAGAGTGGAGAGATGCTGGTTCATCACCTCATCAGCGTGGCAAAACGAGGCACAAGCTGCCACTGGCGGCGTGGGGCTATTGCTGAGTTCTCGGGCACATAAAGCTCTCCGTAGGGTACGCTATCACACCAACAGGATCCTTATTGCTGACTTTGATGGCAACCCAGTTACAACTGTCATAGTCGTGTACTCACCCACCAATGTGGCACTAGCTGAGGAGGTGGAGAAGTTCTATGAGGACCTTGCAACAGCGGTCTATGATATCCCGGCTCACAACTTCCTAGCAATCCTGAGTGACTTCAACGCAAGGCTCGGACCAGAGGATGCACCTTTCACACACCATGAATCCACCAATCGCAATGGCGAAGACCTGGCAGCCCTACTGATGGAACACGAGCTACTGGCTGCGAACACCATGTTCCAGAAAAGAAGGGGCAAGAGATGGACCTTCCAGGATCGGGCTACCGGTATGCAACGTCAACTGGACTACATACTAGTAAGACGAAGGTGGAGGAACTCCATCCTGAATGCTGAACCTTACAGCACGTTCAACTCTGTGGGCTCTGATCATCGAGTGGTCTCCATGAGGGTGTAACTGAGCCTCAGGGTCCCCAAACCAAGCCTGAAGACCCGGTATGCCTGGAAGGCGTTCTCAGTCAACCCTGGCCTTCAAACTAGGTATGCAGTGGAAGTGAGGAATCGCTTTCAGCTGCTAGGTGAGGAGGAGGAGCCTAATACCAAATACAGGCGGTTCGTTGCTGCGAATGAAGAGGCGGCCAGGATGTGTGTTCCAGTGGTGGAGAGGAATGGGGTCTCCCGGAGGTCCAAACACCCAGAAGTCATGGTGGCGCGTGAAGGTGTGGAGGAGGCACGACGAGGCTACGGGCATGAGCAGACTGCAGAGAATCGCAAGGTACTGAAAAAGGCCAAACAGCTTTTGTTCGATACCTACGACAAGATATGGGGGGAGGAGTTGATGGAGAAGGTGCAGAGAGTGGAGGCAGCGCATGGTGAACAGCAGTACGGGGAGGCATGGAGGGTCATCAATGAGATGAGTGGGAGGAAAAGGTCGAAGCAGGGACAGGTAGAAGGCAACAGCCCAGAGGAGAGGGTGACCTCCTGGTTCACTCACTTCTGAAATCTACTGGGAACACACTTGACATTGGATGAAGATGAGGAGACGATACCTGCCGTCCTCACGAATCTCACCATTGACGATGGTCCCTTCACAGCCAGGGAGTTTACCAAAGTGAAATCCACACTGAAGCAGGGAAAAAGTTCTGGGCCGGACGGCATTCCCCCAGAGGTCTATAAGAACTGTGACCTTGACAACATCATCCTGGAGTTCTGCAACCATGCCCTGATGAAAAACAACCAGCCTGATATGTGGTCTCTCTCTAACATCATCCCAGTGCCTAAGTCCGGAGATCTCTCGAAGCCAGACAACTACCGTGGCATAAGTCTGACATGTGTCATTGCAAAGATGTACAATCGCATGATACTGAACCGGATAAGGAATGCCATCGACCCCCACCTCAGGGAGAACCAAAATGGTTTCCGAGAGAAGAGGACCACTGTGGCCCAGATCTTGGCCCTGAGAAGAATCATCGAGGAGGTGAAGAAGAACAACCTGACAGCGGTACTGTGCTTTATCGACTTCAAAAAGGCTTTTGACTCGATACACAGAGCCGTGATGATGAGGATACTCAAGGCCTACGGAGTCCCTCCCAATCTACTCCGGGCCATAGGGACCATGCACACGGGTACAAGGGCCAAGGTGGTAACCCCAGACGGCAACAGTGAAGAATTTGACATCCTGGCTGGAGTGATGCAAGAGGACACCCTTGCCCCCTTCCTTTTCGTCATAGTCCTCGACTATGCGCTCAGGAAGGCCATCAATGGACGGGAGCAGGAACTTGGTCTCATAATAACCCCAAGGAGATCGAGACGACACCCCGCCATAGTCCTAACAGACCTTGACTACGCGACATCAGCCTGCTCTCTGACCACGTGGAGCAGGCACAGGAACTCCTGTGCAGAGTGGAGATGGAGTGCGCCAAGGTTGGCCTTAGGCTAAATGCCAAGAAAACCGAGGTCATAATGTATAACATCCTCCCGGATCATCCACCTCTAAGGACAACAGGAGGCTCTGCTCTAAAGGAAGTCGGTGATTTCAAATACCTGGGCTCGTGGGTCAACTCGTCCGAGCAAGACCTTAAAGTGAGGAAGGCGCTTGCGTGGAGGGCTCTGAACGGCATGACCAGTGTGTGGAAATCCAACCTCCCCCGTCAAATCAAGCTCAACTTCTTTCATGCAACAGTTGAGTCTGTCCTTTTGTATGGCAGTGAATGCTGGACCTTGAAGCCCACCCTGCAGAAGTCCTTGGATGGGTGCTACACCAGAATGATGCGTGTGGTGCTCAACATCAACAGGGATGAGCATGTCACTAATGCAAACTTGTATGGGGGGGTGCTAAGGGTGAGCGAGAAAGTGGTAGTCAGGAGAATGAGGCTGGCAGGTCACTGCCAGAGACATCATGAGATGCCAACCAGCAAACTTGTGCTGTGGGAACCAACACACGGGCATCGATCACGAGGACGTCCCACATTAACCTACGTGGATGCAGTGGCGAATCCTTGTGGAAGCCAACGGAAGCCATGCCTCCCTATAAATTCATATCAAATTATGAAATATGATTTGTGTTTTTTTTTTTTTTTTTTTTTTTAATGTCTCCCTCTTCTCCTTCTCACTCCCTCTAACACACTGTCAGACTGTGCTCACTACTGCAGCTAGTATAGGAGAGAGGCAGTGGGTAGGTCTCTTTCTCCAGGCTTCCAGCATTATAGAGTGAGTCCAAACTCCAAATCCGATCCTAGCCAATCAGATTCGAGCTGACTGCCACTGTGCCACACCCTAAAAGTTTAAAACGGAGCTGGGAGGAAAACGCTCAGCATATTTTCCCCCTGGAGGCGGGGCACTCAGAAGTTCACGTTTCCACCTGACTACCTAACGTGACATCCCAGTAGTACTGAGGACCAGCAGAGCACACCACTGTGGATATTATGATTTAACAAATCTATCTGGCAAGAGGAGGACCACATTATTGACCAGGTAAGAACTGAGCAGCCTGACTAAGGACTAACTAACGTTATCAGGCAAGCTTGTATACCCTTTCATGACTGCAATGCAAGCCAGGGGCTGGAATACGCAGTAACTTATTCCTCCGTAGTAGCCAGGTTAATGTGCACCATCAAGCACTGCTTAAAAGCTAGCGGTGGGTCCAAAATATATCGGATATAAATGTCAAAGGTACCCAGCGTTCCATTAGGGTTTCACACACAGATGCGGCGGGGTTTGAAAGCTCGGCGTTGCTAATAAACATTTTAAATAATTTTTATAAACGAGTAAAACTGAGGCTGAAATGACTGCTTCCGCATTTTACAGTAGGAGCGCTCTGATGGCTGGGCGTGCGGCGCAACAGACACGTGAATGAATGAATGAATGAATGAATGAAAACTTTATTTAACAGATTGCAGAATGGGTACAATACAGTACGGCTCAATACACACAATTGTTAAGGGGATGCAGACCAGAGAAATATGTTTGTCTTGTCACGTTTGTCTAATAGACAGTCATATTCTCTCCCGGTGTTCTGCGGAATCCTACTCCCTCCTCGAAAACAACACCGGCCGTATGTATATTTCTCTCCCACCCACCCACCCCCTCCTAATGTACAGTCCCCTCCCCATCATATGTATATACTCTGTCAGGATCTAGGGGTAACAGTACTGTATATTTGATGTCATGATGTCTTGTATGTCATAAATGTCACTATGAATTGAAAATGGGGGACCCTGATGTAAACAAGACAAACGTCTTTCTCTGGTCTGCATCCCCTTATACAATTGTGTGTATTGAGCCGTACTGTATTGTACCCATTCTGCAATCTGTTAAGAAAGTTTGACTGGCCGCCGAGTCATACTGTAGTGTACATGGTGACTACTTGACTTAAAAAAATAAAATAAAATAATAATAATATTAATAAAAATATTTAATAAATTTTTTTTAATAATTTTTTTTGGCTTCCCCTGTTATTTTACCCACGCGACGCCACTGCGTGGATGTACTCAGGAGAGATGCGGGAACAGAATGCACCGGCGAGCTAGCCAGATGCATGGAGGATCGGGATGACTGGAAGCACCGATGGAGGGCCCGTCCGAGGACGACCTAGAGAGGTGTGAGCTGGGTAGGGTAGTTTTTCGAAATTCGAAAGCCCTGAGTCTCTTCCTTCAAAAGACTACACTCACTTTTGGCTGTGCCACTTCCTCCTGTCAATATGCACCGGTTTCCAACTCAATGCCCTGAGATTTCTATAATCTTATATTTCACTAATAACAGTTAAAATAATTGGTAAACAAACGTAATGCTGAAAATATACACTTTTACTGTATTTCTTGGGCTTAAGAGGTTAACCCTGTGAGGCCCAAATTAAAAAGACATTAGCAACTTCAGAGGCCAGAGGGTGGGACATATAAACACATTTACTATCAAATAGCATTGTGAGGCTGAACAACAGGACCAATTGACTATATATACATGTGCTTAACATTTTTTAAATAAACATTATTTTTTTAAATAGCTAAAAGTGATTTTGTAATTTTGCAACCATGGGTCTCACAGGGTACTTTTAACCATGTGAGGCCCAAATAAAAAAGACATTAGCAACTTCAGAGGCCAGAGGGTGAGACCTATAAACACATGAAGGGTGCCGTGACTGAAAAAAAAAGGTTGAGAAACGTTGGTATATGGTGTGGCTCTTTGTGCTACCACAGTAATTTTTGTGGCTCTTAGTCTCTGACTGGTTGGCCACCCCTGCCCTAGCTGATTGGATTCAGACTAGTATTATGATAGGCAAACAGATCATAATGAGAGGCTGGAAGGCACCAGAAGGCCCGTCATTCCGAGAGTGGAGTGGAGAACTGGGTAGGGTAGCTGCCTATGAGAAAATATCTTTTAGTTTAGGAGAGAAAGGAGAAAAATATACTAGCAAATGGGGGAAATATCTGCAATTTCACTCACTATAAATGGGGGGGGGGTCACACTTGCCTAAGACAGCGACGTTGCACATGATTATATAATACCTGACAAATGCACCATGTTTATGTCGACAAGATTGGCTCTATGTATTAATGTAGCTTTATTTTCGATGTAATGTAGTCGAATTTATTTTATTTTATTTTTTAGTTTTGTGTTGTTTCTTTTGTTTTGTTATTACTTTTCATTTTATTTTCGGGTTTAGTTTTATTTTTTTTTGAATTTTTCGTTTGTGTTTATTTTTTTATTATTATAATTTCTTTTTCTGTCTTCCCCCCATGTGGGGGGGTGTCATTGTAGCCTAGACGTTAGTGGTCTAGGTTTGATTTGATTTTATTACGGATCCCCATTAGCTGGTGCCATGGCAACCAGCTAATCTTCCTGGGGTCCACACAAAAAAACATACAAAACAATTATTGCAAAACAGAATTATTAAAAGCCAGTACTCAACATACAATACACAATAAAACTAACAATTAAGATGGCTAAAATTACATGCAAGCAAAGAAACAGAAAACAAAAAAAACAAAACAACACAAAATACAAAATACAGTGTTGAATACAATTTAAGATTGTTTAAAAAATTGAGTATTGTGGTCTAGGTGTCTGTGTTGTCCTTCAGGATTGACCCATGTGGATTCAAAAGACATGTCATCATTCATTTGTATTGTCCTGAAGTACTGGGTGCAAAAAGAAAAAAAGAAAACTCAATAAAGTATAAGTCATAAGTCATAAAAAATAAAAAATGAGCTTCGCAGAGCATCAAATACATTGTAGAGAGGGTGGCTTTCAAAAGATAGAATAACGTTCAATTTAGTCCTAGTTCGCTTGGCTATAACGATCTCCAAGGAATCAGGAGGAAGGCCAATCACTGAGCCAGCCTTTTTAATAATTTTATACGTTTTTTGTCAATGACCGTGATGCTGCCCCCCCCCCCCCCCCAGCAGAGCACAGCTTAAAAAAGGACACTAGCAAGGATACCTTGATAGAACACATGAAGAAGTGACCACTTTACAATTTGTCACTCACAATTATGTTATAGGAAAGTCCCAAGTGTTACCAGACTTCAAACAGTGTATCATATCCTTTGAAACACTTTGTCTGGTGCAATGGAACCTGCAGTTTATTAACAGATTGCAGAATGGGTAAAATACAGTACAATTTACATCAGCGTCCTCCATTTTCAATTCATCAAGACATTTATGACATACACGACATACAAATATACAGTGCTGTGTAAGAAAAAGCAATCATAAAAGAATATCCGAATGGGAAGAAACTGTACATTGGAGGGGCTTGGGTGGGGGGGTTTTGGACATTTACCGGGGCCAGTTTCTAATGGCAGCCACCCGTAGGTGCTCTTTGAGAGCGGTTTTGAAGGAGGGTAGGGATTCATATTCCTTTACGGCTGTGGGTAGGGCGTTCCACATTATTGTGGCATAATTGCGAAACGTGTTTAGTCCCTTGTTTGAGCGGAATCTGGGTTGAACATAATTTGTGGAACTCCCTCTGGTGTTATAACAATAATGTGTACAACCAGCTAAACCTAAAGAGCAAGAAGGTTCAACCATAATGACAGTAATTATAAAACGGGTAGATCAAATCAAGCAATCTGATTGGTTCATAGCCATGGTATAATGAGCTATGATTCACAGCTATGTTTCTAATTCCTTTTCACAAGTCAGTATCACTTTGCGTCTGTGGAAAAAAACTGCTTCACGTCGTAATAACTGTAACGTTTGGGATTTTGCTCTCCTCAGGGAGCAAAGCCCTAGCGTTACCTGGTGGTATTTGACCTGCCCTAATTGCATTCATTGGCACCTGGTGTGTCTAGTTAAGGTGTCTTTATATGCTCTTCCGTGTCACTACTGACACCGTGAGTCGATCGCCAGACTATCCGTGAGTACACCTTTGTGAGTAAGTCTTATCGCTCCTTGCCATAGGAGGATAAGTACATTCGCTACTGTTCTTTGATTGCCGTAATTCGTTATTGAAAGTGTACCTTGCTTCGTGTATATAATGCAGCACCGTCGTTTGTCGAGTTTTCATTTAATTTATTCCGTTTTGGAGACTTTGCTTTCTCCCCTTTATTTTCCCCTGTTTAGTGTTTAGTTTGTTTTGTGTTTATTATTATTTAACGCCTTTTGGAGACGGAGTTATATAATAAGAGGTGCAAATCCAGAGCCTGCAGAATAATGAAAGACCCTCACCACCCCAACAACAGCCTGTTCAAGCTTCTGCGGTCAGGCAAACGCCTGCGCACACCAGCAACTAGGACAGAGAGACTTCGGCTCAGCTTCTTCCCCCAGGCCATCAGAGCCTTGAACACTGAACTCTCCACACACAAGCACACATGAGCACACACACAACACACATACTGTATACGCTCACACACTAACAGTCACTTTAGCACAAACACACACACACACACATGCTGCACACGCTCACACTCAACGGCCACTTTACACAAGGAAAAGGAATGGGAGTGGTTATTGTATAGTAATAGATGGATATAGCTTGATAGCATATATAGTATAACTGTATATTGTATAGTATAGTATAGTATAGTATAGTATAGTATAGTATAGTATAGTATAGTATAGTATAGTATTGTATAGTATTGTATAGTAGTGTACATAATACCCAGTGCCTCATCTGTAGCTTAACACTGTATTGCACTATCGCAGGACCTTAGCATGTCTTTTACCATGCATTTTTAAACTTTATGTACATTATACCTGTTATGTCTTATTCTTATTACTTGTATTATTGCACAATCGCTGCGGGCATGACCATCCGCATTTCACTGTATGCCTTGTATGCCGTGACACATAAAACTCTTGACTTGACTTGAGTTTTCTCCCCTTTTGTTTATTCTCATCCTTATGCGTGTTCATTCACCTACTCAAAATAAAGGAGTATCACTTTGTTTGAAAACCTACACCTGCATCCAGTCTCCTCTGTTCTGCACTGAGCCATGGGTCCAACACAACTACCAAACCGTAACACATAACTACGTGAATTGCCTTACCTTTTTGTTGCTATCTATTTTATGCAATTTTATTTTACGTCTGCACTTTATGCATTGATCTGCCAATTTTGTGCTGATCTTATGCCTGTCTTTTTTACTGCTGTGAAGCACTTTGAGCTGCAATTTTTGTATGAAAGGTGCTATGAAAACCACCTACAGCTCAACATCAGTAAGACGAAGGAGATGGTGGTGGACCATCGGCGGAGCAGGAGGAAGCCCCCAACTCCCATCATCATCCAGGGGGTGGAGGTGGAGATGGTGGAGAACTATAAATTCTTGGGTGTTCTCATGAACAACAAACTGGACTGGACGGACAACACCGAGGCCCTCTACAGGAAGGGACAGAGCAGACTGTTCGTCCTGAGAGGGCTCAGATCTTTCAATGTCTGCAGCAAACTGCTGCAGATGTTCTACCAGTCTGTGGTTGCTGGTGCCCTCTTTTTCGCTGTGGTATGCTGGGGGGCAACACCAACACAGACAAAATAAACAAACTGGTTAGGAAAGCAAGCTCTGTGGTGGGAGCGGACCTGGACAGTTTGGAGGTGGTGGTAGAGGGGAGGACGAGGAGGAAGCTGTACGCTATCCTTGAAAACCCCTACCACCCCCTCCATGATGAGCTGACCGCAATGCGGTCCACGTTTGGACACTTATCCCCCCCCCCCCCCCCCCCCCCCACATACCACAAAGCGTTTCGGGCAGTCCTTTGTGCCGGTGGCAATCAGGCTCCACAACCAGGCAGGGCCAGGACGGGCTACATTTTAGACTCTTTGAATTTTATTTTTTACCACTTTTAGTTCTATTTTTAGCTCTTTTTTTATTTTGCTCTTTCTTAGCCCTACGTATTATGTCCGTCTTTGTTTTTAACACGTCCTAAATAATTGTATGTTATGTATTAACTGTTTTTAAATGGATGTTGATGCTGTGAAGGACACCTGAATCTCCCCTCAGGGATAAATAAAGGTTTTCAATCAATCAATTCAATGAAATCAATCAATACAAATAACGTGTATTATTATTATTATTATTATTATTATTATTATTATTATTATTATTATTATTATTATTATTATTATTATTATTATTATTATTATTATTATTATTATTATTATTATTATTATTATTATTATTATTATTATTATTATTATTATTATTATTATTATTATTATTATTATTATTATTATTATTATTATTATTATTATTATTATTATTATTATTATTATTATTATTATTATTATTATTATTATTATTATTATTATTATTATTATTATTATTATATACAATGGCATGTTGTGAGCTATTGCTTAATTGAAGACTTTTAAAAAATACAATGTTTTTCTATTGTTGGCCTGCTGTGTCAAAAAAGCAGCAGCATACATCATAGTAAAAATAAATACATTAAAAACAGTATATAAAAGAACAAAGCAGCAATAAGAAGTACTTGTGATAAATATCACATCATGTAAAGTGCAGATGATTGGGAGGATAACACAATACATAGGCACTAACCAAGGCACTAACCAAGACACTAACCAAGACACTAACCAAGACACTAACCAAGGCACTGACCAAGGGTTTTGTGTCCTAGATCCGATCGAACCAAAGTCATCATAAGAAATTAGATCAGGCTCTTAAATCATTCTGGAGGGTGTTCCAAGCAAATGGGGCAATACATTTAAAAGCAATGTTTTACCAACTCAGTGTGAACATGTGGGACAGTGACGTGCAGAGTATCTTGAGAGCACAGGCCATGATGGCTTTGGCTTCTAAGGACATATCTACTGTACACAGGTAAGAATGGACCAGACCAATCACAGTGTTGCACACATTAATTTAGTTTGGCAGTTATTGAGCATAAATTTGTTGGAATATGACCACCAAGGATCAATATCATCAGGGATATTGAATCCTTGTGTTGTGTTTAATTACAGCCCAATTAAATGGGAGAAGGTGTTCTTTTCGCTGTAATTAACGCAAGGATTCAATGTCCCCGAGATGACATTACTGGAGGCCATATTCAAACTAATTTACTCTCAATAACTGTCTAAACGAAATTAATGTTTGAAAACCTGTTTTTGGATGTGTGTGAGATTATGTGCGAAATGAATCTGCTTAGTTTTTTGGTGAAGTAAATGGTAAATGGCGGCATTTATATAGCGCTTTTATCCAAAGTGCTTTACAATTTGTTCCTCACATTTTACCCATTCACTCACACATTCACACACCCATGGTGGAGGCGACCATGCAAGGTGCCAACCTGCTCATCGGGAGCAGTTAGGGGTTAAATAACCTTGTTCCCAGTTTTATCTCCGTGAGATAAAGCCTGGTAAAGAACTACTGCTGAATGTGTCTATGGGGTAGAATTTCCGGTGTATGTACTTCCCCTGGAAGCTGCCTCCGAACGGACCAAACTTTTCCCAAAGCTAGAACGTCCTGGTCATGTATAGTAAATACTTCAGGCAAAGCCGTTGTAGTGGCTTAAATGAGGAAATATTGTGCACTTCACACGTTTCTATAATTGTTTTGTCGAAACCGGAAAGCCTGTAGCCGGTACTTCCTGTACTTCAGTTTACACATTTTAGGAGGCATATCTTTACCAGCCTAGGGGTTAAGCTCAAGGACACTTCGACACGTTGCCCGGGAGGAGCGGGAATCGAACCGGGAACCTCCAGATTACCAGGCGACTGCTCTACATCCCACTGTCGCCCCCAAAGTGCCCCTTTAAAGGCATAATGATACACAGTATACGGTATCTAGCCACCGCAGACCTTGGGCAGAAGCACCACGTGCAACACATCATCTAGCACAGTGGTTCCCAAAGTCGGGGTCGCGACCCAAAGGTGGGCCGCGAGCAGCCACGGGTGGGCCGCGAGATGATTTAAAAAAAAAAAAAAAAAAAAAAATATATATATTTTTTTTTATTTTTTTGGCAGGCCACTGAACTTAGAAGCAGGCCAGGACAGTGTTTCTAGTTGTATTCTAACATTCTATTCTATTGTATTCTAAAATGTGACTATATGGTTTTATATTAACTTAATAAATAAACAAAAACGAAAAATCTACTTATTTCAACGAACATTTCAAACTAAATAACAGATTATGCACATAAAACGCTGAAAACAACCGAAGCAACAATAGTATTTTATTATTATCATTATTATTTTGCAACAAGTTAGCCCTCTCATAAATAGCACATATAAATGAATAACTAACTTGAACTAACTTAAAAGGATTGAAGTGATATTTGGCTTAAAAAATCGGTCACATGGCAAAAAAAAAAAAAGAAAAAAAAAAAGCCTGACGATGTCCATTGGGCCGCGGCTCTCTGACGCCTTATTTTCTGGGCCCTGGCCTGAAAAGTTTGGGAACCCCTGATCTAGCAGAGGCAAGAAAGTTGATGATACAAGCAGTTTCTTAGCTTTAAAGGAGAAGCAGGATTATTTCTAAAAAATAGAAGCCTTGA
The DNA here is from genome assembly GCF_963971535.1 of Notolepis coatsorum. NCBI lineage: Eukaryota > Metazoa > Chordata > Actinopteri > Aulopiformes > Paralepididae > Notolepis > Notolepis coatsorum. Next base: position 108,053,448 of record NC_140181.1, on the reverse strand, counting down.
TCCACATTTGCAATGTGAGTTTTAAAAGATAACTGGACTAATTACATTTATTTTACTTGGAAAGTTAGAATGTTAGGAAGATTTGGTGGTAACTCATTTGTATTTGAGAGTTTAGTTTTGTCTGTGTTTAACACCAATTTTAGTTTCTGCAGGCGGGACTGAACAACGTCCCCAAGCTTTATTACACTGTAATAAATCAGATGACGAACAACAATAAACAGTCACCATAAAATGGTTTCGTGTAGGTTATTGACATGAATGGAGAACAATATAGGTCGTAATACACAACCCTGGGGCGAGACCTATAATATGGTCAGAAATGCAGAGGTGGATCCTGACATCTGAACACATTGTGTTCTAGGTGACAAACTATTGGCAAATCAAGATGCTGCTTAACGTGTTTATTTTATAGTCTTATCGCCTCAATGCTTTATTTATTACTAATTTATTACCTTGAGCGCAGCAGTCACAGTGCTATGCTGTCTCCTAAAACCTAAAGGTCCTTGAGTCAATCGCTGACAAGCTTTTCAATGACCTTTGCCAAAATACACAGTTTGGAGATCGGCCAATACTTATTTACATTTACAACAGAAGCAGAGGAAGAACAAAAGCCTTTGGGATCTCATTGCTGATGAGACTAAGGTTAAAAATAAAAGATAAAGGCTCAGCAATAAAGATCAGCAGCTTAAGGAAGTCAGGATCTAAAACTGAGAAGCTTGTCATTCAGCTGTTTTCTTAGTTGCTCTAATTGCTCTTGGTGTCTAAACGCTTGATGGACCTCCAAGACAGACACAGGCAGGGAGTGAGATACACCAGCAGCCCCTGTCACCACATTACGCCGGGAAAGTGTTTTCAGCTCGAACATCTACAGAAGCGTATTGCTGCCACACCAGAAACAGAAATAAATATCAGTCACGTTAAAAGTTATAACGTGAAATGTTTATTGTTATAACAAGATGTTTTTCACGTTATAACAATATATTTTCACGTTATTACGGTATACAAACTTATCACATTTATAACAATATACTATTTATCACCTTTTAACGTGAACCGTTTTATGTTTTAGCGTGATAACTTATTGTTTTAACATAAAACGTTTCACGTTATAATGTGATCACTTATTTATCGCGTTACAACGTGAAACGTTTTATGTTAAAACAACGTGTGTGGGCGTTAAAACAGTTCGCCTTACTGATATTTTTTTCTGTTTCTGGTGTGGCGGCAATACGCTTCTGTAAACATCAGAACTTCTCAGAAATAAACAAGTATGCATGGCTGGTTTATCAGTCAGAGTGCAAGCATTTCACAATGTAGTTTGGAATGTAGTATGTCCAGAAGAGGACTTTATTACTTTCCAGAACTTTTTCGGTCGTTTAGGTTTTTTTGTGGTTTCAAAGGGGTACATCTCAGATTTGGCTTCCTTAATAAGAGATGCATCTGTTTCAGAGCCGGTTTCCTCAGTCCTAGTTTTTATCCAAGCAACATCCATAGGGCTATACCTATCTCAGAGGAAAACCAGGGATTGTTTCACACTTTCACTCTAAATTTCCAGAACGGAAAAAATAAATATCCCCATCTAAACAGGTACGTATTTAAAGTGTAGAAAAGTATAAAGTATTGAGTCTTAACTGAAAACACTGAAAACTGAGACATCTGTCAATGGGGTGGGGGAATTCCACTTGTTCCACTCCAACTGAACCGTGACAGTATCTTGACATCAAATCATAATTTAGCTGGTCTTGAGAATATCCTACAAACAAGATAATTTAGCTGGTCTTGAGAATATCCTACAAACAAGATAATCTTGCTTGTCTTGAGAACATCCTACAAACAAGATCATTTGTATTAGAACAAGTGCAAATATCTCAAGCAAAATGAATGTTCACCTTATCTTTCCAGTGTACTGACTGACTGGAACCAACTCAACAACAACAACTCATGAAACCAGAAGAGACACTTTTAAAATGCCTCCATAACCACCGAATGATCGTGCTGTAAAACAAAGTGAAACACAATCCACCTGCTGTGAACCAGCTCCAGATGCTGCTTTCCTGACTTCTCTGTATATTTATATTTAGATAATCATAATTGTACACCCACCATCAGTAGAAGCACAGTAACGTTCCTCATCTTGGTCCGTTCCACCTGATATCATCCAAGACAGTGTTTCACTGGCTCTGGGAGGGTCTGACTCCGCGGCTCTGGGAGGGTCTGACACAGCGGCTCCGATAGCAAACGGAGGACAGCCCACAACGCCTCCAGGCAACCTGCCTCACACAGCAGCTGACAGAGGCCTGTGTGTGTGTGTGTGTGTGTGTGTGTGTGTGTGTGTGTGTGTGTGTGCGTGCGTGCGTGCGTGCGTGTGGGCGTGTGTGTGAGGTATTGTATATAGGCACGTTGTTCATATTACACACAGGCCCTCTGGACTTGGACACCCCTATGGCTCCAGTTCCCATGTTTTTTATGTATTCATATTTTTTTAAAGGGGCACTGCACCCAATTTCAGATGTCATACATGTTACACTCCTACGGTCTAAGATTGTCCAAAAGCATTACTGCAAACAAACAACTCTCTCCTTAATCCTAGAACTGGATCCTAAGACTCAGACTTGTGATGTTGTCAAGTACAGAGTCTGGAGCTGCTCCATAGACAAGGAGATGTTATAGATGACACTGAGAGCACCCAGGGGAATGCTCTGTGTATAGGGATACAGTTTCTGCTTCTGAACAGAGAATAGACCTCTCATGACCCCCTAATGAATGGACAGTGTTTTCTTTTCCTATCATGTTGTCCTCGATGCTGCATGTGGGGTTAATGTTGTCCTTGATGCTGCATGTGGGGTTAATGTTGTCCTTGATGCTGCATGTGGGGTTAATGTTGTCCTTGATGCTGCATGTGGGGTTAATGTTGTCCTCGATGTTGCATGTGGGGTTAATGTTGTCCTTGATACTACATGTGGGGTTAATGTTGTCCTCGATAGTGCATGTGGGGTTTATGTTGTCCTTGATGCTACATGTGGGGTTAATGTTGTCCTTGATGCTACATGTGGGGTTAATGTTGTCCTTGATGCTACATGTAGGGTTAATGTTGTCCTTGATGCTACATGTGTTGTTAATGTTGTCCTTGATGCAGCATGTGGGGTTAATGTTGTCCTCGATACTACATGTGGGGTTAATGTTGTCCTTGATGCTGCATGTGGGGTTAATGTTGTCCTCGATGCTGCATGTGGGGTTAATGTTGTCCTCGATGCTGCATGTGGGGTTAATGTTGTCCTCGATAGTGCATGTGGGGTTAATGTTGTCCTCGATGCTGCATTTGGGGTTAATGTTGTCCTCGATGCTGCATGTGGGGTTAATGTTGTCCTCGATGCTGCATTTGGGGTTAATGTTGTCCTTGATGCTGCATGTGGGGTTAATGTTGTCCTCGATGCTGCATGTGGGGTTAATGTTGTCCTCGATGCTGCATGTGGGGTTAATGTTATCCTAGATGCTGCATGTGGGGTTAATGTTGTCCTTGATGCTGCATGTGGGGTTAATGTTGTCCTCGATGCTACATGTGGGGTTAATGTTGTCCTCGATGCTGCATTTGGGGTTAATGTTGTCCTTGATGCTACATGTGGGGTTAATGTTGTCCTTGATGCTGCATGTAGGGTTAATGTTGTCCTCGATGCTGCATGTGGGGTTAATGTTGTCCTCGATGCTGCATGTGGGGTTAATGTTGTCCTTGATGCTACATGTGGGGTTAATGTTGTCCTTGATGCTGCATGTGGGGTTAATGTTGTCCTTGATGCTGCATGTGGGGTTAATGTTGTCCTCGATAGTGCATGTGGGGTTAATGTTGTCCTCGATGCTGCATGTGGGGTTAATGTTGTCCTCGATGCTGCATGTGGGGTTAATGTTGTCCTTGATGCTACATGTGGGGTTAATGTTGTCCTTGATGCTACATGTGGGGTTAATGTTGTCCTCGATGCTGCATGTGGGGTTAATGTTGTCCTTGATGCTGCATGTGGGGTTAATGTTGTCCTTGATGCTACATGTGGGGTTAATGTTGTCCTTGATGCTACATGTGGGGTTAATGTTGTCCTCGATAGTGCATGTGGGGTTAATGTTGTCCTCGATGCTGCATGTGGGGTTAATGTTGTCCTCGATAGTGCATGTGGGGTTAATGTTGTCCTTGATGCTGCATGTGGGGTTAATGTTGTCCTTGATGCTGCATGTGGGGTTAATGTTGTCCTTGATGCAGCATGTGGGGATAATGTTGTCATCGATGCTACATGTGGGGTTAATGTTGTCCTCGATAGTGCATGTGGGGTTAATGTTGTCCTTGATGCTGCATGTGGGGTTAATGTTGTCCTCGATGCTGCATGTGGGGTTAATGTTGTCCTCGATGCTGCATGTGGGGTTAATGTTGTCCTCGATAGTGCATGTGGGGTTAATGTTGTCCTTGATGCTGCATGTGGGGTTAATGTTGTCCTCGATGCTGCATGTGGGGTTAATGTTGTCCTCGATGCTGCATGTGGGGTTAATGTTGTCCTTGATGCTGCATGTGGGGTTAATGTTGTCCTCGATAGTGCATGTGGGGTTAATGTTGTACTCGATGCTACATGTGGGGTTAATGTTGTCCTTGATGCTGCATGTAGGGTTAATGTTGTCCTCGATGCTGCATGTGGGGTTAATGTTGTCCTCGATGCTGCATGTGGGGTTAATGTTGTCCTCGATGTTGCATGTGGGGTGAATGTTGTCCTTGATACTACATGTGGGGTTAATGTTGTCCTCGATGCTACATGTGGGGTTAATGTTGTCCTTGATGCTGCATGTGGGGCTAATGTTGTCCTTGATGCTGCATGTGGGGTTAATGTTGTCCTTGATGCTGCATGTGGGGTTAATGTTGTCATTGATGCTGCATGTGGGGCTAATGTTGTCCTTGATGCTGCATGTGGGGTTAATGTTGTCCTCGATGCTGCATGTGGGGTTAATGTTGTCCTTGATGCTGCATGTGGGGTTAATGTTGTCCTCGATGCTGCATGTGGGGTTAATGTTGTCCTTGATGCTGCATGTGGGGTTAATGTTGTCATTGATGCTGCATGTGGGGCTAATGTTGTCCTCGATAGTGCATGTGGGGTTAATGTTGTCCTCGATGCTACATGTGGGGTTAATGTTGTCCTTGATGCTGCATGTAGGGTTAATGTTGTCCTCGATGCTGCATGTGGGGTTAATGTTGTCCTCGATGCTGCATGTGGGGTTAATGTTGTCCTCGATGTTGCATGTGGGGTGAATGTTGTCCTTGATACTACATGTGGGGTTAATGTTGTCCTCGATGCTGCATGTGGGGTTAATGTTGTCCTTGATGCTGCATGTGGGGTTAATGTTGTCATCGATGCTACATGTGGGGTTAATGTTGTCCTCGATGCTGCATGTGGGGTTAATGTTGTCCTTGATGCTGCATGTAGGGTTAATGTTGTCCTCGATGCTGCATGTGGGGTTAATGTTGTCCTCGATGCTGCATGTGGGGTTAATGTTGTCCTTGATGCTGCATGTAGGGTTAATGTTGTCCTCGATGCTACATGTGGGGTTAATGTTGTCCTCGATGCTGCATGTGGGGTTAATGTTGTCATTGATGCTGCATGTGGGGCTAATGTTGTCCTCGATAGTGCATGTGGGGCTAATGTTGTCCTCGATAGTGCATGTGGGGTTAATGTTGTTCTTGATGCTGCATGTGGGGTTAATGTTGTCCTTGATGCTGCATGTGGGGCTAATGTTGTCCTTGATGCTGCATGTGGGGTTAATGTTGTCCTTGATGCTGCATGTGGGGCTAATGTTGTCCTTGATGCTGCATGTGGGGTTAATGTTGTCCTCGATGCTGCATGTGGGGTTAATTTTGTCCTCGATGCAGCATGTGGGGTTAATGTTGTCCTCGATGCAGCATGTGGGGTTAATGTTGTCCTCGATAGTGCATGTGGGGATAATGTTGTCCTCGATGCTGCATGTGGGGTTAATGTTGTCCTTGATGCTGCATGTGGGGTTAATGTTGTCCTCGATGCTGCATGTGGGGTTAATGTTGTCCTCGATAGTGCATGTGGGGTTAATGTTGTTCTTGATGCTGCATGTAGGGTTAATGTTGTCCTCGATGCTGCATGTAGGGTTAATGTTGTCCTTGATGCTACATGTGGGGTTAATGTTGTCCTCGATGCTGCATGTGGGGTTAATGTTGTTCTTGATGCTGCATGTGGGGTTAATGTTGTCCTCGATGCTGCATGTGGGGTTAATGTTGTTCT
>NC_140181.1:107994670-108042170 GCF_963971535.1 Notolepis coatsorum | reverse complement strand
CATGGGTAAGGCTAAGAGAATAATCAAAGACTCTAGCCACCAAAACAACTGCCTTTTTGAACTGCTGCGGTCAGGCAAGCGATACCGGAGTCTCATGGCAAGCACAGAGAGAAGGAGCTTCTATCCCCAGGCCATCAGGATGCAAGCACACATATAGGAGGAGCTTGTTACGCTCCAACAGAGACCAGGGGGGAGGAGCTTGTTACGCTCTGACAGAGCCCAGGGGGGAGGAGCTTGTTATGATCCAACAGAGCCCAGGGGGGAGGAGCTTGTTACGACAGAGCCCAGGGGGGAGGAGCTTGTTACGACAGAGCCCAGGGGGGAGGAGCTTGTTACGCTCCGACAGAGCCCAGGGGGGAGGAGCTTGTTACGCTCCGAAAGAGCCATGGGGGGAGGAGCTTGTTACGCTCCAACAGAGACCAGGGGGGAGGAGCTTGTTACGCTCCGACAGAGCCCAGGGGGGAGGAGCTTGTTACGCTCCGACAGAGCCCAGGGGGGAGGAGCTTGTTACGCTCCAACAGAGACCAGGGGGAGGAGCTTGTTATGCTCTGACAGAGCCCAGGGGGGAGGAGCTTGTTACGCTCCAACAGAGCCCAGGGGGGAGGAGCTTGTTACGCTCTGACAGAGCCCAGGGGGGAGGAGCTTGTCGCTCGGAGGTAGCTGACTGAAGTGGTTTATTTTTTTATTTTTTTATTTGAAATCTTTATTTCGAACATGCAATGAATACAAACAAACAATAACAAAAGCAAAACACAACTCAATCTACATGTTCGAAAAGAATGTAGAGTGATTTTCTATCCAGAATGTGCTTTACTTTACTCATGACTGAAATGCTTCGTGAGAGTTTAGATTGGACATGTTTTATGTGAGGTTTCCAACAGATTTTATGGTCTATTATTACACCCCAGCCACTTCACAACATCTGAAGTCCATCGTGACTGCGCTTCGCGGTACCATCCGTTACATATAATGTCACTGGAATAAAAACAAACGCATGCACGTTAGCCTAGCTCGGCAGTGTGTGGCGCAAAATAGTACTCGACCAGTAGTTGGTACGTCGCCCTCCTCCACGTAGCGACACAGGATTTTCTTACTTTGTGCCGGTCTTTGCATCATGAAATTCGTTATATATATAATTATATATATATAACGATTGTCATATCATCACCTTAAACTTCGACCCCCCCGAGGGAGTTTCAAACCCATGGTCTCCCAGACCGCGGGCAACAGCACAGACCGCTATACCAAGAAGTGAACTCACTACTTTGTAACGTGTCTATGTGTCTTTTTTAAGGGAGAGAGTGAGTTTAACCCAGAGCACCACTACTCACCCCAGCCACTTCACAACATCTGAAGTCCATCGTGACTGCGCTTCGCGGTACCATCCGTTACATATAATGTCACTGGAATAAAAACGAACGCATGCACGTTAGCCTAGCTCGGCAGTGTGTGACGCAAAATCCCGCTGTGAGCTCTCGCTCGCCTCGCGGAGGTAAATATGGCAAATACACAGGTAAATCACGGCAAAAACCTCTCTGAAACACTATTATATATAAAACTACTAAGTATAATTGATTGGAAACGGTTTTCCACGCTGGTCTCAATTACACGCTTACAACGCTCTGTCCACGCTTACAACGCTCCGTCCGTAGCTCTCTCTCTCGGTATCTCTCTGGTCTCTCGTCAAATGACAACAGTGACTTTCCGACCAATCCCAGGCAGCCGTCCCTGGGACTTCCGTATAAAGGCCATGCCAGTTTAAAGGGGCAGTTCCCAGCTTCCAGGAGTGAAACGGATGAGAGCTGAAGGCAGGGGGCTCATTTGAATCACACTTGTCCCTTTCGAGCGCCCGCACAATGATCAGGACTAGAGAGAGATTTATTAAGTCCCAACACTATAAAAATATACAATACACAATATACAAACTAAAGTACAATGAAAGTACAATGAAGTAAAAATGCAATGAGGTACAAAAATGCAGACAATGAGGTACAAAAGTGCTACCTAAAAATATGGTATGGATGTAGTGCAAATCTCTAAATAGATCAAATATGGTGTTTAAAGTGTCTAAAGTGAGTGTTAAGGTGAGTGTCTGTTTTAAAGTGAGTGTGTGCATGTGGATGTGTGTGCAATGAGTGTATGAGTGGATGGGTTGATGTTACAGAGAGTCATTGAGCATCCTGATGGCCTGGAGGTTGAAGCTCCTTCTGAGTCGTTCTGTACCGGCCACGAGGTCCGCCTGACCACAGTAGTGCAAAGTAGGGATGGGACAAAAGTGCTATTCGAATATTCGTTTTTCGATATATTTTTTTTTTATTAAAAATATATTGTTATTTTTTGTTTCAGTTTGAATTCAGTTAAAATGTTCAGTTTCAGTTCAATTCAGTTATTCTTTTTAATAGAATGGATAATTAAAATCAAAGGGTATTGCACATAAATATAGGCAATTCTATCAACCGGTTTTAATAAACAAACAGAAACAGTAGCTTGTGCATCTTTTAGATCAATTAGGCTATGAAAATTAGGCTGCCTCTAAATATAAAAAGGAATGAAATAAGAATGGTCTGCTTAAATTTCTTTTTTTAAATATTATTATTATATATTTTTTTTGATTTTCTGATATGAAAATCGAATGTAGATATGGGATCGAATATTCAAATATTTGAATATTTGGCCCCATCCCTAGTGCAAAGAGGCAGTGGTTTGGTTGACTATAGTCTTTGACTATTCTCTTAGGCCATGGTTACACTGGGGAAAAACAGCAACGTTGTATTTTCGAATGATTACGTTTGCATGTCCAAGTTAAAAGGAAACGCCGTTTTGGCAGGAAAACTAGTTTTCCTACCGGCAACGCTGAAAGGGTGTTTTCGTTTTGGAAACTCGTCGACAACAGTGCCATGTCATTTGCGCAAGCCGGATACAGAGCCGTTCTTGCCCAACGCACATGCGCAGTAGTAAACACCGACGCCAAATTCTCCCCTGGCTGGACCTATACAGGATATCAGCTGCGTCCTCCTCAGATTGCCTGTAGCTGTGGCTAAACTAAGATCATGTGTTGTCAAGTTATTGTTATAAGGAACCCAGTCCAAAGTACAACAGTCTGCATCCCCTTAACAATTGTATTGAGCCGTATTGTATTGTACCCATTCTGCAATCTGTTAAATAACGTTTTCATCCATTCATTACTAGGTTAATGTACGATAGCCACAATGCTATACTGTTATAATGGCATATCCCAATCACGTTAGCACGTAAGCTAACAAAATTGGCGATCTTTTTGTGAGACTAAACTCCGCTCTTGGTGGTCAATTGTGTTGATGTTAGTTTTGTTTCATCAACAAATCATCAACAAATGAGGCAGAACACACAGTGAATGTATCCGTTTTTGTTTATTGCGCTTTGTTTCTTGCTGAAAAATAAATGCTATGTTGCTAAATGGCTCATGCGAGGTATTTAAAGATGGTGGCTTTCTGAGATTTTGAGCAGGATGTGGAGCGACTCGTTCAACCTTTCTAAACGACGTCCAACTTGCCTGCCATTACGTAGCGTTCAGAAAAACAAAACTGAAACGAATAGTTTTGGCCCTAATGTAACCGCAGCCTTAGCCTTGGCCTAATGGTGGTATATCAGGAGGAAGACCCATTTTCTTTCCTGTATCTGAGTATTTTTTTTAAATACTCCTCTACCTCTTGCTTTGAGTTGCCCCTCCTTTCCTTGGCTGAACATTCCAACAACTTTAAATGGATCCCTGTAAAATAAAATGCTGTCCTGACTTGCTCATTCTTCCTGTTGTTCTGCCCTGTTCTGTGTACTGCTGCTAACTTCTTAAGTCTTCCTGCAAAACATGAATTGCCTCTCTCCCATCCCACCCGTCTCCTCTCCTTCACTCATTTATCCATTTCTTTCTGCCGTCTGGACCTAACTGACTGCAATCTCTCTCCACCCTCTTTCTCTCAACGATTCCATATCTTTCAGCACCACGTTCACAGACATCAATAATGTCTCCCAATTTAAAATATTTTTTTACCGGTAAATGAAATAGGAAATGCACACTATTAGCAAAGGAAATGGAAACGTATTAATGCATGCTTGGTGTTTCCTAACCTGCCTTGGTTTGTTAACCCCATATAATGTATGGACTGGCTACATTAAACTTCAACTTCAAATTACTTTATTTTTCTTTGGGAACTTCATTTGTGCAGTGGTTAAAAGACAAACATGCAGTCACAATACATAGACACTCACCAGTATAAAAAACACCAATTACATTAAAACTACAGCTTAAACTTAAACTTAAAGCATTGATCCGTTGTGTCTTCTCATCTGTGTTTGTTTTTAATTATTTTATCTGGCAAGTTTGTTTTGCAATGCAAACACAAGATGTACTACATTACATTAGGCAATTTATAAACAAAGCATCAGACACTTCTCACCTGAGTGTAGCTGGGTCCTGCTGTTCTGTGATGGATCAGTGGGTCGTGCTGTTCTGTGATGGATCAGTGGGTCGTGCTGTTCTGTGATGGATCAGTGGGTCCTGCTGTTCTGTGATGGATCAGTGGGTCCTGCTGTTCTGTGATGGATCAGTGGGTCGTGCTGTTCTGTGATGGATCAGTGGGTCCTGCTGTTCTGTGATGGATCAGTGGGTCGTGCTGTTCTGTGATGGATCAGTGGGTCCTGCTGTTCTGTGATGGATCAGTGGGTCCTGCTGTTCTGTGATGGATCAGTGTAAGCCGGTTCCTGCTTTGACAGGTGTAGGCCTGTCCCTGACTAAGGATTTGTATAGTCGACTTTGATTGGCCGAAATTTGCCCATAGTCGACTGGTGCATAGTCGACTACCCCCCTTAATGCAAAAAATTTATATATATTGGGTGGGGGATCATTTCATTTGGGCTGTGGGGGGTGCTTAATGTGTAAACTCTGTGGCAGTTAATGTGTTAATGTCTGAAGGAGTCGACTGAAGGCTTCTTGTCCTCTGCGAAAGCATGCAATTGGTCCACTGTGACTGATGGATACATCTTGACATGTCTAGTGGGTGAAATCCTCTTCCAGTGCCTCTGTGCCCATTTTCTTAGGCAGTTAGCCTCGCTGGTATGCGCGCCATTAGCGTTAGCCACGCTTCCAGGCCTCTTTGCTTTTGGAAAGAATGATTTTAATTTCTTTTGAATTTAAATAAATAATTATAATCTTTTTATTTTTATTTTTGCATTCGACTAAGAGGTTGGCAGTCGACTACGGCTCCTTTCTAAAACTAAACAGGTGACTGCGCTAGTTCGCTAACGTTGAAAGCTGATGCATAGCTGACTCTGCTAAAGAGCATTTGCGTTGTAGATTAAGAGGTTTGAATGGTCTCACAGGGTCTCCCAGAGTGCTGCCCTGCTGGACGGTCATACAGATGTCACAGGGTCCAGAGTGCTGCCCTGCTGGACGGTCATACAGATGTCACAGGGTCCCCCAGAGTGCTGCCCTGCTGGACGGTCATACAGATGTCACACGGTCCAGAGTGCTGCCCTGCTGGACGGTCATACAGCAGCGCAGCTGTTGCAGATTTTAGACTATCTATCTTTTATTATCTTTGTCAATCTTGCATTGAACAAGATGAGCTGTCATCCAAAGGTGTCATGCAACACCCTTCTGATCTAAAGATGATTTGGTGCAGAGCATGCACGAGAGGAAAAACTGGAAAGAGAGTTAAACCGAGGTCCTGACTGAATCTCGGTCATTAAAGAACCCAGGACGCCTATCGCAAAGAGTAGTGGGTTCCCCGACGTTCCTGGCCAAATTCCCAATCAGATCTCTGACATCATGGCCACCTAATCATCCCTTCCCCTTAATTGGCTGACAGCAATCCTTGTCTCCTGAGCCATTCAGCCATTGTGTAGTGTGATGTGTGCCTGGTGCCAGTGTTGCGTAGCCCAAGGTTGGGTGCTACCAGTGGTGGGGAAGGAGGCTAATTCCACCCTACATTGTTCGGAGTGCTTTGAGTGTCTAGAAAAGCGCTATATAAATGTAATGAATTATTATTATTATTAGAGATATTCAATAAAAAAAATTGTGAGTATTAGCCTAGCATACTAACACTAACTACATCCTACATAGTCTTAGACAATTTCTACTGTTGTTTGTTGTAGTTTAGCCTCTTAAGAATGGAATTTATAATACTTAATTATGAGTCTGGTCTCTTTTGCTGCCTGATTCCCCTAATGGATAACTGTTATCCATTGATGGAAACCTGACTACAATTAGAAATGTTTTGAGTAGTAGGCTAATACTATTTTAAATGTGGTTATGAATAAATGTATGAATAGTACCCAATATAATAATACTAATGAAATGGCAATAACAACAATAAGAAAATGTCTTATTGTTTATTTCTTTATTTCTTTATTTCAGATCCCCATTAGTCACTGCCTCAGCAGCGACTGTTCTTCCTGGGGTCTGTTGTTATTGCCAGCCAACATTAGCTAAAGTGTGTGTGTCACTCAAGTCTGTTTTGCCGTTGTTGACAGAGAATAGATAACAGATAAGGATGTTCTCTAAAGACAAGGCAGGAAAAAAACGTTATTTTTCAAAAGATCAGCCACTTAAAGGAACACGCCAACTTTTTGGGAAATTAGCTTATTTGCCATCTACCCTGGAGTTAGACAAGCAGATACACACCCTGTTCTTCTGTGTGCATGCATTAGGCTTATAGGGAACAGCCACTCCGTTAGCCTGGATAGCTTAGGGTCATTCACTGGAAGTAGGCGTGCCAGTGTAGCCTAGTTCCCAACAGTCACGAAATACACTCCAAATACAACTCAAAAACTGTCCTGTAAACATGTTGTGACCTGTGTATTTACCACGTGGAGAAATAAAAATAAAAAAGTATTCAACATTTTCGTTTTCTAAGCAGATATATACTCTGAAAATGTTTTTGCCGAACCACTGTGGCCTCGGCGCAGTGATTTCATCACCTCAAAAGCCAAAAAACCAAAGCCCTGTTGTTTTTTGAAAAACGGCTGTTCCCTAAGCCTAATGCATGCACATTGCACAGAGAGGAAAGGGGGATGTATCTGCTTGTCTAACTCCAGGGTAGATGGCAAATGAGCTAATTTCCCAAAATGGGATGGCATGTGAACGATTAGTCACAATAATGCAGGATGCCGGGGATAATTACCTCCGCAAAGTGGTTTGCCTGGCACAGTACATTCTGTTTCCATGACCGCACCTCTGCTGGTATTTGGCGGCACGATTCAAATAGGAGGAATTACCACACAGGGGTGAATTCACAAAGGGATTGCGCTGCTTTTTCTGACACAACAATGCCCGTACAAATAGCTCCAAAACACACCTCGCTATTCACAAAGCTCGCGGAAAGGGTGAAAAACGGTGCTAACTGCGTTGCCAGCAGCATTGCATCTCTGTGCGTCGCTGCTATTTGCAGGTATTTAAATGAGGTCATATGGGCGGAACGTGTGCCCATTTCTATGCAAATGAGCCTCATTGCAAAAATACTCCAATTTACAAAGATCAATACAGTCCGTATTAATTAATGGTGCGTTTCTTTTTCAAATGTAGCCAAGAGTAAAGACCCTACCCCTATCAAAACAGCAGTCAAAGTCAGCACTATGTTTGTTTACCAATGATTTTAAGTATTGGCTTTTTTAACGATACCGATATTCCGATATTGTCCAACTCTTAATTTCCGATACCGATATCAACCGATACCGATATATGCAGGGTTTCCCCGTCCAAAAAACTGAATAATTTCAGGTAACTAATAATTTCACTGGATATATATATAACAAATATTGTTATTGTTTTTTTTTTGTTTTTAAACCGATACCGATATTTTCCGATATCACATTTTACTGCCGATATCGGCCGATAATATCGGTCGGCCGATAATATCGGACATCCCTAATTTTAAGTGTTATTAGCTAAATATGAGTTTATAGAATTATCTGTGCATTCCATCGGAAACCGCCGGATGTAGACACGAGGAAATTGTGCCGTCATTCATGTTTGTAGTCCTATGAAAGAGTTTCATAAAACTATACTACCCAGCTCACTTGGAGCCGTCTGGCATGAAAACATTTTTGGAAGTTATTTTCGTGATTACTGCATGTCTCATGGGTCGAACAAACCTGAAGGTTATTGCCATAACATAGAACGTTAGTTTCTCTACCTTTCTGTGAACGTCTAGAAAAAAAAAACGTGTCTCAATCTGATGAAAAATGGCGGAGCATTTTTCATTACAAAAAAGTAACTGTACTTACAGTATATTTCATTCACGGTCTTTGCTGCCCTGTCAGGGGCGCCTGGTGGTACTAAATCCAGATTTGAACTCTGCCATTGGAAAGAGGAGATGTGGCCCAATCCATAAATTAGCCTGTACAGTATGCGTGTCGTCTTTTACCAACAAACTTGCAGTTCCGCAATCTCTGCGATCTGATTGGCCAGTGACGTATGCTCTCTCTACGCCCAAACAGCGCGTTCCGCTACTTCTATTGTTTTCATCTCTCTATATTAACGTGATTCCATCAACACAACATAAATGTTCAAAACACGACCTCATTATTGCGGATTTTTACAGCCTAATCTAAAACAGATCTTTTAAAACAGATTGGTTCAAACATGATCACGGAAGGTGACAACCCTAACATGTCATGTTGTGTCACAACAGAATGAGTAGGTGAGTGTTAGGCCTACAGAAAGTGTAATCTATTGATTGACTTGCATGACCTAGTCAATTCGGTAGAAGAGTCTGGTGGGCGAGATTATGCATGACCAGCCTGTGATCTAAAGAGCATATTACCTACAAATAGAATGCTCATGCGTTTTTTAGGCTACTGGTAGGCTATTCTTATGCCGTGCTCACTCCGGCGTTAGAAGGTAGCCTAATAACTGGCATGTTTCAACACCAGTCGTCTGTCGTCTGATGTGGCTGCCGTTCTTATGGAACTCCACTCCACAAGAGCTCGATATTGAATGGCTACCTGTCAGCTGCTCAAACCTAGATACAGTAGAAACAGCTTGAAAGCACACATGGCTACACTCTGTATGCAGCAATGACCGCCTCCTGACCTTAGGCGGATTATAGCTACCCGAATAATCAGGATATTAAAACTCACTGCTCGTCCACCCATGTAAACAGAGCAGAGATAAGCTTCAAATCACTGCAAGATTGCGCAATAATGAGGTCGTGTTTTGAACATTTATGTTGTGTTGATGGAATCACGTTAATATAGAGAGATGAATTTAGATTGATATGAATTGGATAATGCTAGCAGGCTGCAGGCTGTTAGAGGCAGAACTAGCGTAACGCGCTTTTTAGGGCGTAGAGAGAGAGCGTACGTCAGTGGCCAATCAGATCGCAGAACCCGAACGCGGAACTGCAAGTTTGTTGGTAAAAGACTACACGCATACTGTATCTATAAAAATTCCTGTAAATCATCTGCCTTTTATTCATTTGCTTAGATTTTTGTACACTTGATCTCAAGAAGGTGCTGAACGAGCTCAATGTTAGCATGGTGTTATTCACCATAAAAGATGAAAAAGATTATCATAACAATAATTGATATTCTCCTTTGGTTCATTACAATTTACTCAAGCCTAGTAACAGACACAATATTGTGTCACTGAATACATTCCCTGAGGTCCATAGATATCCCTAGATACCGAGAACATGCAAATGGTCCCTGTAGAAGTGGAGCAATCTTCCATTTACTTGTGTACTTCTATGTACTTTTAGGCAACTTTTCTGAAAATATGACTAGGGCTTAAGAGGTTAATAATTTAGATTTCTCACATAATCAATTAAATAATCAACATATTAATCAATAACAAAATAATCATTAGTTGCAGCCAGTGCATGTGAGCGGATCGGAGCGTGAGCGGCGCGGGGCGCGGAGCGGCCGGTTTTGACGTGAGCGAGGAGTGGGTTTTAAAATGAGTCGGCGCGACGTCCGGAGCGAGAGTTCTCCTCCGCTCCAATCCACTCCAGGCCGCTCACAGTGGTTTAACACTGTTGATGTAATATACATGCAGTACAATGCCAAAGCAACAGATGGCGATGTACAAACATGAAGGCCATTTTCAACCAATGAGAAGGGTGAACCTGTGATATCCGGTTCAGGCTTCACTCCTCCTCCTTCACTCACTCCTGTTAGAAAAAGTATCGACGCCATTGTTGTTGTCGTTAGCTTACATGCTAACGTTAATGGCAGCGACCATAGCATTGTGGCTCGGCTAGCCTATCATCGCTTAATAGAGCTAGTGAATGGATAAACAATGTTATTTAACATTGCAGAATGGGTACAATTACAATGCGGCTCAATACAAACAATTGTTAAGGGGCCCAGGGGGTGTAGACTGTTGTAGTTTGAGCTAATTTACACCATGCTCAAAAAAAAAAAAAAAAACTGCCGAGCGATCTGGCGCGGGGAGCGGGGAGCGCTCGATTCAAGGTGAGCGATTAGCGGAGCGGACCAAGCTTTAAAGAGCGAAGAGCGGATTTCTCGGCCGCGCCGATCCGCTCACGTGGCCTGGTTGCAGCCCTACAGACCATGCTGCTGCTGATGGCAGAAGTCATCAGAAAAGGTGACGTGTGCTTCTTCTGCAACAAGCCGGCTGGCTGACGTGCTCCATGACGCATTGTCGTATCTTTCTTAGATACGAGCTAGTTCTGAGTACTTGAAGAAGAAAACAGTCTGGAACAACGATTTTCGGAGCAATGGCTCTTGGTTCTAGGTTGGTTTATTGATCGGCAAATCAATTCACAGAATGCAGAATACGGTCTCTCCGGACAACAAGCTATCGTTCTTGTGTGTCTTATCAATCGTAAAACATGCTCGACGTTATATACAGATTACTGACCCCTATTTTCGTCGAGATGGGCTGGTCCAAATCACATGTAAAACAAAGGACTTTTTGATAAACAAGTTCTAAAAGTCATTGATCTTTTGAGAAAGGGGAACTATCGCCACACCTCAAAATGTTAATTGAATCAACCTGGTGTGTGTCTGGGGGTTTGTGTGTGTGTGTGTGTGTGTGTGTGTGTGTGTGTGTGTGTGTGTGTGTGTGTGTGTGTGTGTGTGTGTGTGTGTGTGTGTGTGTGTGTGTGTGTGTGTGTGTGTGTGTTTGTAAAGGGGAATCTCACATGCCTGTTCCAACAGCGCGGGTGTGTTCTCCTCATTTGCATGGTTACATTTGAGGTGAGGTGGTAATTAGTTTAATATATTAATGTGCCTTCCTGAGGTTGGGTGTGCCTTCCAGTCTCACTGGAGACAGCGTGTCTCAATCCACATAATTGTCTAGGGCTGTTCTGCTCTTCATTTAGTAATTTGATTATGCTATAATGATTTGTGCTTTCTTGTGGCCAACAGGAGATTAAAAATACACCTCAGCATCAACAAAACAATTGCATCTCAATGTTAGAAATGCTACCTTGGAAACAGAAGACACCGAGTTGTTTGCCAAACTTACACCTGGTGACATGAAGCCTTTGGGCAAAACATCACTGAAACCGCCTCTGGATGCTCTGAGTCTATAACAAAGCAAAATAGGCTGTATCAAAGGATGAGCGTAAAGAAGAGGCTTGGCTGCCTGGCATTGCTGTCGCAGGGTTGGTAGCCTTTATGGAGGAAGCAATAGGTGATGATTGTGCCCCAGTGTTCAAACTGGCAGACCTGGGTGACCTGTACAAAGTCCAACTTTAACAGCTACGTGCCACTGTGGGGCATCGGATCCACACACCCAGACTGAAGAACAGGCTTCTCTCTTTGTTTCCTGACTTAAGAGCACATTCGCAGCGGAGAGACACACTGCTGACATGTGAGGACAATATCAGCTTCAGATCTGTCAGGTTTCATGAAGTGGCCAACCAGCTGTGTTACAAAGGGTCAGATTAAACCGAATATATATATTTATTACTTGAGATATATTGTATAATATTTGTATATCGCCTGATATCCCTTGTATATTCTTTGTATATATACACGGAATATCCCTTTACCTAGGTACAGGCCAGACCATAATATTCGTTCTCCTATTGAACAGTGACCCCTAGGCGCCAACGGCCATACCCCCCAATGGCAAGTTCAAAGCCACCGCCAAGACATGTCTCAACATGTCCAGGTTTGCGCAGTAATACGAGACAGAACTGAGGTTGGCACTAGATTATTCACCTTACGTATAAATACGTCGCAGGTGGATACAGCAGCACTTAGACCCAAAACGTTGAAGCCTTCACCACGATACAACGTGCCGTGAAGTGGGCCCCTTTGCCCCTAAATAGAGCCTTGAGAACCGCGTGCGAATAGATAGCTAAAGTGTCAGAGTTTAACGCTGTATCGTCGAGTTCGACTTATTCTATTGTGAAGTAATAGTCTATTATTTATAGTGTATCGTGCGGCTACCGTTCTACAGTGACACATAATAAACCTCTCTATAAGACAGGGGCACGTCCCCAAGGACTTCAAAATTGCGAGAGTGACCCCTCTACACAAAAAGGGCAGCAAATTAGACCCAGGCAACTACCGCCCTGTTTCTATTCTTACCTCCATCTCGAAAGTCATGGAGAAAATAGTCTACGAACAGGTCGAAAAGTACCTGGCGGAAAAAAACCTAATCTACGAATTCCAATCTGGCTTCAGAACGTCCCACTCCACTGACACATGCCTCCTCTATTTGAACGACCACATCAAACAAGAGGTGGACGCTGGCAAATACTGCGGCATGGTCATGCTGGACCTACAAAAGGCCTTCGACACTGTCAATCACTCCATTCTAATGGACAAGCTAAAAGCAATTGGTTTTGATAGCCTATCAGTGAGCTGGATGCAATCCTACCTGGAGGGGAGAGAACAGATGGTAGAGGTAAACGGTACTCTATCCCCCCCCCTCACAGTGAGCTGTGGTGTTCCACAAGGAAGCATACTAGGACCGCTACTCTTCCTAATTTATGCAAATGACATGTCGTCAGCCTGTGACTGCAACTTGTTCCTGTTTGCGGACGACTCAGCCCTGCTGGTCTCTGACAAGAACAAATTGCAGGTTGAAAAAACCCTCAGCACGGAACTAGGCAAAATCTGCATATGGCTCGCTGATAACAAACTATCATTACACATGGGCAAAACAGAGTCCATTCTCTTCGGTTCAAATAACAAACTCAGCAAGACCGACGGATTCTCAGTTACAGTGGGTGACAATATTGTCACAAGGAAAGACGAAATTACCTACCTGGGTTCCATCCTAGAGGCAAATCTTTCCTGTGACAAAATGGCATCCAATGTAATAAAAAAAGTCAACCAACGAACTAGATTCTTGTACCGGATCTCCTCTCTGGTAAACAAGAATACCCTGAAGACTCTGGCAGGAGCACTCATTCAAGGGTACTATGACTATGCGTGCACCTCATGGTACCAAAGCACCTCAAAGGCGCTTAAAACAAAATTACAAACATCACAAAACAAACTGGTCAGACTACTACTGACCTGAACCCCAGAACCCACCTCACCCCTGCCCACTTTACCAACCTAGGATGGCTTAGAGTAGACGACAGAGTACAGCAACTTGCAATGGGCCTGGTCTACAAGATACACTATACGACCGGGGTGCCCATGTACATGTCAAAATACTTCCCAAAGGTCAGTGAATACCACAACCACTACACCAGAGGAAGCTCAACAAATCATGTTAAACCCAGATTCGGCTCAAACAAGGGACTAAACACGTTTCGCAATTATGCCACAACAATGTGGAACGCCCTACCCAAAGCTGTAAAGGAATGTGAATCCCTGCCCACATTCAAAACCGCCCTTAAAGAGCACCTACGGGAGGCTGCAATTCGAAACTGGCCACCATAAATGCCCAAAACCCCCACCACCTCCTAATAGACAGTCTCCTCCCCACCGCATGTATATATTCCCTCCCCGCCGTATGTATATTCCCCTCCCACCCACCCACCCCCTCCTAATGTACAGTCCCCTCCCCATCATATGTATATACTCTGTCAGGATCTAGGGGTAACAGTACTGTATATTTGAATACCGCCTATGTCACAAATGTATCAGTACTAAATACCTATATGTCCCTATGCCATAAATGGCATGTATGTTGTGTATGTCATAAATGTCTATATGAATTGAAAATGGGGGACCCTGATGGAAACAAGACAAACGTCTTTCTCAGGTCTGCATCCCCTTAACAATTGTATGTATTGAGCCGTACTGTATTGTACCCATTCTGCAATCTGTTAAATAAAGTTTTCATTCATTCATTCATTCACCACCGGTTCGTCGTACTCTAGCTAGTGCACTTATCCAGGCTGGGCGGCCTAAACTCGTGCCACCACCCGAGGAGTCCTAGACGAGAACCGTTGGATATGTACACCGGAGAACCTACACCGGCGAATGCAGAGCCTTTTCCGGCTGGATTATATTGCTTTGGTACTGTGGCTACTGGAGCAGAGAACCGTCTACCCCACTGCTGTGTGGGATCTACCCTGTGAGGAGCACCATCGAGCCCGCCTCTAGGACCACAGAGGCTGGCTAGCTTTCATCCATGCTGTCGTGCATACTGGAGTATAGCTGTTGCTTTGTCTACGGACCAAGGGATTACTGCACTGGCTCCTGTATCTGGAGCCTCGTTATTCCGCGTTGATCCAGACTTTGCTCCCGAACATTCCTCTACCCTGCTGGCTTACAACCGGAGGGAACCCCTTAGTATCTCCAGCTGACTACGAGTGTGCCTTATGTAATTCTTATGCTACAGGTGGCGTCAGTTATACCCATCTTACTATGCTCATGGACTTACGCTCTTGACTTACTTAAGTGTTCTTCGCCTTACAAGCGCATTCATAATTCTCAATCTGTAACCTACCATTGCTGCTCTAATAATAAATACCTCTAAATAGAACTTTCTTTGTCAAGCCGTATTCTTGTGTGGGTGTTCACCAGATATACCGTGTACTGTATGGCCAGTAATTAAAGTACATAACTAAGTAGTGGTTTAATGATACCATACTCTCAATACAGTCAGGGAATTGTACCCCTCAGTTACAAGCTGGATCCAAGTACGTGTGTCACTCTCCCATTGCTCCACTGCTGACAGGATGTGACACACTGAAGTGACCGAGGCTCCACTGCTGACAGGATGTGACACACTAAAGTGACCGAGGCTCCACTGCTGACAGGATGTGACACACTGAAGTGACCGAGTCTCCACTGCTGACAGGATGTGACACACTGAAGTGACCGAGGCTCCACTGCTGACAGGATGTGACACACTGAAGTGACCGAGCTGGCTCCACTGCTGACAGGATGTGACACACTGAAGTGACCGAGGCTCCACTGCTGACAGGATGTGACACACTGAAGTGACCGAGGCTCCACTGCTGACAGGATGTGACACACTGAAGTGACCGAGGCTCCACTGCTGACAGGATGTGACAGACTGAAGTGACCGAGGCTCCACTGCTGACAGGATGTGACACACTGAAGTGACCGAGGCTCCACTGCTGACAGGATGTGACAGACTGAAGTGACCAAGGCCTTCAATGAGCTCATACAGATGGAGATGATGTGGTGCACTAGAAAAGTGGTTCTCAAACTACGGGTCGCGACCCAAATTGGGGTTGCGGGTAGGTGACAGTAGGGTTGCGCATTGGCAAGTAACATTTAAAAAATAAATAAAAACATATCTTGGCTAAATATGCCTCATTTTATAAATGTGTATTGATAACATAGTGCTGTAATTAAAATGTCTAATAAATATGCATGATCAAGTTCAACAACGTGTGCTTTTATTATGATATTCCTTAATTCCATGTTGAAATTACACAATACATTAAGTGTAGGATCCCCAAAAGAATTCCTAAATAAAATGGGGTCACGGTATGGAAAAGTTTGAGAACCCCTGCACTAGAGCAACACATTAAGTGGGGCCACTTATCAGGCCAATGTCTGGAGCAAAGCTTTAGTTCCGGACCCTGAGCTGCCAAGCCCTTCTGATTGGGGCTGGCTGAAGGAAGCAACAGGATGGCAGCTACTGTGGACCACTCTTCCAGAAGCCTCACAGAGCTGCTTGGCTATAATACGGTCATTTATAGGCCTGATATTCTATATTCCATAATAATATTTCAAATTGCATGTGTCCGGATGGAAGAATTCAGTACTGTATCTACAAAAACCTTCTGTTTAATCGTCTTCCCTTTATCATTTGCTTAGATTATTTGTACACGTGATCTCAAGAAGGTGCTGAACGAGCTCAGTGGCAGTTTTTCCATGTCTGGTCATTTTTAGCATGGTGTTATTCACCGTCAAAGATGCAAAGAAAAATCATAATTTATATTCTCCTTTGTTTCATCACAATTTACTCAAGCCTAGTAACAGACACAATATTTCCGACACTGGGAATACATTCACTGAGGTCCATAGATGTCTCTAGATACCAAGAACATGCAAATGGACCTTGTAGAAGTGGAGCAATCGTTCATTTACTTAGGTATGTATTTTTAGGCGTATTTTCAGAAAATAGGGCTATAGGGCTTAACCTTTTACCTGCATGCTGATGGCTCTACAGAGCTACACTCTCACAGTTGTGTACAAGCCCGGGCCGGAGATGTATGTGAGTGACGCTAAGCAGGTTCACAGTGTCAGACACACCCACACGCTCCAGGCACGGTGTGCACACAGTCTGCAGCCTGGGAGCAGAACAGATGGATGTAGAGCACATCAACCAGGCCGACTATCTCAATGTCACAGACAAGAGACTCATACAAATCCCACAGCACACAGAGACAGCACACAGAGAAAGAGGAACAGCTCCGGGCAGTGAAATCAGTGACACTGAGGGGCTGGCCTGACCTCAAAGAAGAGGCCGTACTAGAGGTGAGAGAATACTGGGCTTACAAGGAGGAGCTCAGTGTTCAAAATGGAGTGCTGTTCAAAGGCGACAGGGTTGGTATCCCCAAAGCACCGCGTCCCGAGATGTTGGCACGGGTTCACTCAAGCCACATAGGGGGCGAGGCCTGCTACAGGCAAGCACTGCTACAGGCAAGCACGCGACACGCTGTACTGGCCAGGGATGCGAGCTGACATCATAGACTTTGTGGGCAAATGCACAGTCTGTAACGAGTGTGCCAGTGAGCAGCAGAAAGGTGTCCCACGAGCTGCCAACACGCCCCTGGCAGGGGCACAGACCTCTTACAACAGAATGGCAAAGACTTTCTCTTGATAGTCGATCATCACTCAGACTTACCACGTGGAGAAATACATTAATAAAAATTCGACATTTTCGTGTTCTAAGCAGATATACTCTGAATTTTCTTTTATCGAACCACTGCTGCCTGGGCGCAGTGATTTCATCACCTCAAAAGCCCTGTTTTTCAAAAAACAACTGGGCTTTTGAGGTGATGTAATCACTGCGCCCAGGCAGCAGTGGTTCGGCCAAAAAATGTTCTGAATATATATCTGCTTAGAAAACGAAAATGTCGAATTATTAAAAAAAATTAAATCTCCACGTGGTAAATACACAGGTCACAACATGTTTACAGGAACGTTTAGGAGTTGTATTTGGAGTGTATTTCGTGACTGTTGGGAACTAGGCTTCACTGGCACACCTAGCTACTTCCTGCACAGAGAAGAAAAGGGTATGTATCTGAAAGGCCTGGACTGGCCATCTGGCATACCGGGCATTTGCCCGGTGGGGCGACGCATCTTTGGGCCGTTATGATTTGATTAAAAAAAAAATATTATTAAAAAAATATATATATATATATTTGTTTTTGGTCAACGACCATCCCACTTGGTACTGACTAACACTGGGCTGGCCCAATCACATCTCTTACTAAGCACCCCCCCCCCCCCCCCCCCCCCCCCACCAGTCGTGCAGGTACATGACAGAGGGGGCTGGTAGATGACTGAGAGGGGGCTGGTACATGACTGAGAGGGGGCTGGTACATGACTGAGAGGAGGTACATGACTGAGAGGGGGCTGGTATACAGGACTGAGAGGGGACTGGTACATGACTGAGAGGAGGTACATGACTGAGAGGGGGCTGATATACAGGACTGAGAGGGGGCTGGTATACATGACTGAGAGGAGGCTGGTACATGACTGAGAGCGGGCTGGCTGGTACATGACTGAGAGGGGGCTGGTACAGATCCAGCACTGAAAAATCAAACCTCTTCTGCTCCTCTACCACTGCTCCACCACTCCACTCCAAACTGATTTTGTGACTCCTATTGTTCTGGACCGGGCCATATTTCACACCTCCACTGCCTCCCACAGACTGGGGAGATTTTCTTCTTACATTTTTATTCGTCCCAAACGCCCCAGCTCCATCCGATTCCATAGCTTTTTTTCAGTTTACTTATCATGCATTGCAACACTAATATATGGGCAGTACCCCAAGTCAGACTGCCCCGAACACACTTATTAAAAATGATCTTGGGGGTCTGAGGGCAGTAGCCACCTGACCCTCTCTTGGAGAGCACTTGAGTCAAGTACCCTCCCTTTGTTCTCTTGGGGGTCAGCTCAGTCACCCCCGAAATATAACACCTGCTAGTTCCAAAGTGGTAGAGGGGTGGTACAGGAGCAGTAGAAGCAGGGGCGTACCTCCCGCGGGGGACATTGGAATGTGTCCCCCGCATTTTTTCAGAATGCAGTTATGTCCCCCCCCCTTCTGACTACCTGTCCTATTATTATGCAAAGAGGAGTAGATGGGGGTCGCATTCTTGCCCTTGCCTAGAGCTAAACCAGCGACGACACCAGCAGTGTGTGTGTGTGTGTTCCTGAAATCAACTGGGATTGCACTCGCTATTTGCATATCAATAGCGCCGGTCGTCAGGTGTGTTAAATACAGTGATGCCGGTAACGCGTTACTAAGTAACGCGTTATTGTAATCTGATTACTTTTCCCCGAAAATAGTAATCTAACGCGTTAATCTTTAAAAGCCAGTAATCTGATTGCAGTTACTTGTCCAAGTGGCTGTGTGTTACTATTTCGTTACTATCTCATCATAAATTCATAATGCAGGCGGAATGCAGTATTTTATTTCGTTTTCGACAGTCAAAAATACATTTTGAGCTGTTTTTCTTATTATTATTATGGAGTGACGTGGTGTGGCAGTGAAAGGGTTACACAAGAATGTGTCCCGCGGCGTGACTGGACTCTCTGTCTGTGAGTGACTCTGCTTTGGCCCAATCACATTCCCCATCCACAGTCTGCGAATCAGAGGCAGAGTAGGGCGGGTCTTCACAGCACGTCATGTGACATATGCGCCAATCGTGTGACAGCAGGGCTCCGTTGTTATGTTCGTCTGAGAATTCCACCCCAAAACGCTTGTCTAAACGAAGTGAAACTTCTGTTCAGACTTCCACCCCAAAACGCTCGTTTAAACGTATCCTCAGTCAAAATACTGTCTACCGCTAAAAACAGCACATCCAATTGCATTGAAAGCATCTGGAATCACAACACTAGCCGACGCTTCGACTAGGTACAGGAGGACTCGGAGGCCAGCCAAACAGCAAAAAAGAGAGATTGTTTCTTTCCCTATTGATTAATGTATATTTGATGGTGGCAGAGCAAAAGCTCTTATTTGCCAGATTTATAGTTAATTTACATGTTAAAGAGAGACTGATTGTATGTTTATAGAGAGACATTTATAAAAACAATTTAATAGTTACAGTTGATATAATTGAATAGTTCAGCCTGCATTTGTTAGATGTGAATAGATACACTGGTTTTGTACAACCACTGGCTGGCTGCTCTAATGCTGTGAGCATCATAGACTGTTGCTTTACCATACTTGATGGTACAGAAGCTGAAGCACTAGTTTAACAATTTACGTTATGTGCAGAGAAACAAGTTAAAAACAATTTATGCACTTTCAATAAAGCGTTTAAAAAAAACTGTTGGGGGAACGACGACGACTTCGTAACCTAGTTACTTTCAAAGTAACTAAGTTACTCTGATAATCAAGTAATCAGTAAAGTAACTTGGATTACTTTTTAAAGGAGTAATCAGTAATCAGTAATCGGATTACTTTTACAAGTAATCTGTGGCATCACTGGTTAAATACGACCGGCGCTATTGATATGCAAATAGCGAGTACTTATCTGGGCTTGCACTTAGTGCACCCCCGTACCATGAACAATGATGTACCTGAACGCGTTCAATGA
The DNA here is from genome assembly GCF_963971535.1 of Notolepis coatsorum. Taxonomy (NCBI): domain Eukaryota; kingdom Metazoa; phylum Chordata; class Actinopteri; order Aulopiformes; family Paralepididae; genus Notolepis; species Notolepis coatsorum. The sequence continues at coordinate 108,022,005 of NC_140181.1, read as the reverse complement.
ACGATCGTTCATGAACGCGTTCGTATTTTGGGCGAACGTGAACTGAACGTACTGATTATCCGCTAAATGAACGTAATTGAGAACGCGTTCATTCTCAGCGCTGTGTAACGGAGTTCAAAAGTGCGTTCATTCTCAGCACTCTGTTATAACGGCGTTCAAAGATGTGCCAGATTTCATATGTATTTCAGCCGAAAACCCAGTTAAAATACACCGTAAACAGGCTTTAAAATTATGTGGAAAACCAACCGATCTGGCAACGCGCCTGTACACCCCCTGCTACGTCATCAGACTCATCACAACAACAGCTGAATCTGCGTCTGCGAGCAGAAGCTGAGAGCTGCGCAGCAGCAGGTCGAGAGCAGCACTCGCTCAGAGAACTCTACCTCTTGATGTCGGTGCTTGGGGATTTAAAATAGTTTAACGTTAAAGTCAGTACTGACTCAGACGGAAACAATCTAACGTCGTTTGTCTGTAAACTTTGTCCACCCGGTTTGAAGAAGCAAGTCCCCACATCGACGCGACGACGTCGACAACAACATTGAGAATATGCAAACGTCCTGTTTTAGTTTTCATAATAAAGACAATTCAAGCAAAGTTGTTCCTCATGTTTTTGAAAATATACTGTAGAGATGAAAGCTGCAGTGTGGACTGAATGCACGGTGGCAAAGTGTTATGGAAATGCCAGTATTCTGATTGCTGTCTGTGTGGTTCAATATTTTTTACAAATAATAGTTTGCAGCAACGTATTGAAAAAAGAACTAACAAAATGGGCCGTTCAATATCTCCTTTAAATATGTTCGAAATGTCAAACAGACCTGGGTACCTACAGGCTACAGTCTATCACTACTTTTGGGAATCTAAGTGTTTATCCAGGTTCTGGGGCCAAGTGATTGATTGATTGAACACTTTATTAACATATTGCAGAATGGGTACAGTATAGTACAGCTCAGTCATGAATTGAAAATGGGGGACCCTGATGTAAACAAGACGAAAGTCTTTCTCTGGTCTGCATCCCCTTAACAATTGTATGTATTGAGCTGTACTGTATCAGGGTCCCCCATTTTCAATTAATCAGGACATACATGACATACAGATAGACAGTACTGCTACATCTATACATTTATGACATACAATGCAAATACAGTACTGTTTATGATACAAAAAAGATACAAAAAATGCGGTATTGCACCCCTGGTATTTAAAAAAAATCTAGGTAGCCCCCCCCAGCGACGTCACTCGCCACGCCCACAAATCTGTCCCCCGCACACCTGGAGAGAGAGTTACGCCACTGAGTAGAAGGGAACTGAATCTGGAGTGCTGCATCTGTACATGACTGAGAGGGGGCTGGTATTGTGCATCATTGTAGGTCAAACCATTAAAAAGTTAATTTCCACGGCTAAATTTGTTTATTAACCCTCCTAGATGACAAATCCATTGAGAAACGAAGTGCCACAGATGACCCAACTACTAGGTCCATATCGTATCATCATAATATTATTAAAAAAATCATTCGGATAAGGGTTCCCTTGATAAAGATGCATGAAAAGGCTGTATAATATACAACACCTGTAGCTCAACTGCAAAAACAGCTTTTTTGATTTGATTTGATTTGTATTTGGAAATTAAAAACACATCATAAAAACTAATTATCTTGACCAATTTGTATTCCTGAGGATATCACCTAAAAGCATTAATTAAAACACTTATTTCCAAGGTGGTCCTCGATGGAAGACATAAAAACACAGCACATATAGCCTACTCAACTGCAAATTTTTGCTCAACTGCTAAAATGTATGCCTACTTATGTATTAGCCTACAAGGAAAAACACATTCACAACAGGCAGCAAAGTTTATTTTCAGCCAAGTATGGTAATAAGGTAACTATTAGGATATATATGGTATGGATTACTTACTCTTATAACTTATTACTATCTGTGGTAGCTCTAGTCTCCACCTAGACAAATAGTTTTTGTGCTGTCCATTGATCATGCACCTTCACGTGGTAGGCACATTAACTGTAGGTCAAACTCCCCAAACAAACAAGCACACCATTGATTTAATTGCCATATACATCACATACAAAGATCTAACTATTACTCCTCTCTGAACATGAATATAAAACAAGAAGGTGATCTATTAACTGTGTAAACCTTATGCAATATTCATCATTGATATTTGAATACTTTAAATCTGTATGAACTGAGTAGTTAGTACGAAATTAAATAAGATGGAACAGCTCCATGCATTCATTGAATAAACAACTATTTAGCTTTTTGCACATCTTTGTCAGGGAATTCCAACTATTCTGGACCTGAATGTACCAGTTCATTGTAATCATCTCTCTGTCCTTATGTCTAGTCAAGCCAGGTTGTGGGGGAGAGAGACAGGGATGAACAGGCTATAGACTACTTTGCCCATCCTGAGCCTGCTATGACGCAGGTGTTTTTACATCACCACCCAAAACAAGATTCAGCCAAGAGCGATTGAGTACACTGGTCCACTTGCACTGGTACACTTGTCCATGGCACTTACTACCCAGCTTTGTAGTGGTTTGGGGGAATAGTACAGTAGGTACGCATATTTAAGGGGACCACAAGGATGGTGTACTGGTGGGTGGTGTCCGACCGATTATGGTGGGCCGGTCTGGGCCAAAAATGCCAGGGCCGATTTTTGGTCCCAGTCCAGCCCTGGTATCTGCTTGTCTAACTCCAGGAGATGGCAAATAAGCAAATTTCCCATAAAGTTGGTGTCTTTAAGTGGCTGACTTAAGCTACCGGCACATTAATACAATTACCTGTTAAGCTATTGCTATTGCCAGAGTTCTTATTTTGTAATGTGATTCCCTGTTGATGTCATAGATGGGAGTCAGCAAGCTCAATACCTTTTCAGATCTTGATTGATTAGCCAAATTAACCCCTATTGATCAGAGGCTGAAAATAGTTATTTATAAATATTTTTTAATTCAGCTTAAAGGTGCCTCTGGCAGTGGCGGCTCGCCACCGGGGGCGCTAGGGCGCCGCCCCACCTGTTAAATCAGAGAAGAAGAAAAAAAAACTTTTTTGTTTTTTGTTTTATAGCCCTATAAATAATATAAACATGTTTAAAATGAATAATATTTACTCATTTAAGTATGTTTGTGTTTCCAATGCACAATATAACGTTAATATATAAAATAAAAAATACTTGTTTTCCTGAACAGGAAGTGACTCACTTTTTTTTATTTTTATTTTTTTTTTGTATTTCTCGGCCCGGGCTAGACGCGATAGCGCTCTGAGTGCGCGTCACTGTTTGATCACTGTATCCGTCGCAGCCAATCAGTGCGTAACGCGTTGTGCGTTGAAATATGACTATTATGTTGGAATCCGGGCGCAATTTGAAGCGGTCTAGGCAGCAGCGTCAAGAATTCCGTAGCCGCATTTCGCGGAGACGCTCTCTGATTGGCCGACGTCAGTTTTTTTTCCCGTAGTAGTATTTCGCGGAGACGATCTCTGATTGGCCGAATCCACTTTTTATGTTCCAATTCTAGCTTATTCTAGGTTGGTGGTAGGCACTGGTAGAGATAGTTGTGTTGTTGTGACTTGTGAGATGCAGCTATTTGTCTTAGAGCGTGACTGCAAGTTCTTTCGACGGTTAAGCTTAGGCACTCTTTCAAAGTTGGTTAAGGTTAGAGTTTGTCTTAGAGCATGGCGATAGAACGCCAGGTAGTTTGCAGTCTGTTCGACGCGGAAATGGACAAAGAAATCAAGTACTGTCTTGTTGTGTGGTGCTAACAGCTAACAAGCTATGGCGGATGCAGTCTGGACAGTGGACAGTGGTCTGGATATACATCATCAACAGCGGATTATACACTTTATCAAGCCCACCACGTTTCAATTAAACAAAGTGAGTTAATTCTCTCTCTCTCTCTCTCTTAGCCAACTCAGCTAACTTTAGCTGCTGTTAGCCACTCAGCTAATGCTTAACTAACACGCTCTCTCTCTCTCTCTCTCTCTCTCTCTCTCTCTCTCTCTCTCTCTCTCTCTCTCTCTCTCTCTCTCTCTCTCTCTCTCTCTCTCTCTCTCTCTCTCTCTCTTCTGTTGTGCTGCACCCGCCATGGTCTCTCTCCATCTCTCTCTCTCTCTCTCTCTCTCTCTCTCTCTCTCTCTCTCTCTCTCTCACTCTCTCTTCTGTTGTGCTGCACCCGCCGTGGTCTCTCTCTCTCTCTCTCTCTCTCTCTCTCTCTCTCTCTCTCTCTCTCTCTCTCTCTCTCTCTCTCCTCTCTCTCTCTCTCTCTCTCTCTCTCTCTCTCTCTCTCTCTCTCTCTTCTCTCTCTCTCTCTCTCTCTCTCTCTCTCTTCTGTTGTGCTGCACCCGCCGTGGTCTCTCTCTCCATCTCTCTCTCTCCCTCCCTCTCTCTCTCTCTCCCTCTCTCCTCTCTCTCTCTCTCTCTCTCTCTCTCTCTCTCTCTCTCTCTCTCTGCCTATGCGTGTGTTTGGAGACGGAGCGAGTTTGTTTCTAACGTTTCTATTTATATTTCAAGTTGTGAATTAGACTGTACTTTATTTGGCCAATGCGTGGTACATGTTTGGTATAGCGCCCCCTAGCGCCCCCTCTGGAGAATAATCCAGGAGCCGCCACTGGCCTCTGGGAGTCTGTGGAAAGCATGTTGGGCTTGAAAGGGGATAGTGCGTGAGCCAGTATAGTGTTAGTTGGTACCACCTTAGGGGAATAACAGATGCCTGTTTTTGGGTTCCAGCTGAGAGGTATAGGAGCTGGAAAACATAACGGTTCCATAACCTGAAGTCTTATGTAGAATAGGTCCAAAGTTTATAAAAATCCCACGGAAAATGAGAGTTTAACAAAGGTTTTTGTAATGTGTGTACCGCAATAATGCAGCGTGATTATCCAAAATGTCCACTTCCATTCATTCAGAGGTGTGAGTCGAAACAAATAACTTGTTCGTCTTCTTCAGGAGGTAGCTTTGAGGAACCAGGAGGAGGTAGCTTTGAGGTGGTTTGGTGGGGGGATGGTTGTAGCTGCTTACTTAACTGTTATCATTATCTGATTTTGTGACCATGTACATGTCTGTCTATGTTATTCTTGTTTATGTATGTTTACATGGATTGCCCAGTTTGGGACATGCTAATAAACTTTACTTGACTTCTGCTCCCTTCTCATTGCAATCAGCGCTGGTCTGGGATCGGTTTCTGAGCTCCTTGGCAACGGTGGTCAATAATATTTGCCATCAGCAGTGACTGGTCAGTTCAGGACCAGTTCAGGACACTCGTCGGAATGGCTTGTCAAATGATGCTCGCCGGATATTTCGTCTTGTAACTCGACACGCGAAGCACGCAGTAGGTTGAGTGTGGTGGTGACCGAAAGGTGGCAAATTCAACTTTCCAACAATGTATTGGTTGCACCGCAAAGAAATGCAGCCCGGAGCAGACAGACGAGGCAAAGTGCCGCGACTGTGACGTACCGTATATGGTACGCCGTGTTGTGAGGACTGCGTCTGACAGCTCCCCCCAGAGGGCGCGTGGCGCTGTTACTCACCTCCGACGCGCGGCACGCGCGTCTCACTAGACGTCCCCGTTCCACGGCTGTTTCTGATCTACAATCAGAGACTGTTGTCTCTTCCCGGTCTATAAACTCCTGATCAGCCCAGTGGACTATGCTAGTTCGTTCTGTAGGAACAGTAGGTTTGTTGCGCCTTTAATATTTACCTCTTGACAATTTTGTCTTACCTAGTTCTCGTGAATTGTTCTTTGGATATTCTGATTACCTAACCCTCGTTGTTTGATGCGCGTGTTATCTGCCTATTTGATTAATGCTAACCTCGTTTTTCTCTCCCCTCCAGCGTGGGTAGATGTTTGACTGGTCAACTAATATTGTGTCTTTTTTTCTCTTCCGTCTAGTTTTTGGAGGACGCCGTCTCAGACACTCGTCGCATTCATCCGCCCGTTACAGTATATTCCTGTGTTGTTTTCTTCCCCTCCTCGTCAAGTCCCTCGCGTGTTATTCCCTATAGTTTTTTTTGTTTTTTTCCCTATATTGTTTTCCTGGCGTTGCTGAGGCAACCTTGATCCACTACATATTTCAACACGGTAAGACTCCATTATATATAGATAAAATACACACACATCGTCATTTGCTACACAACACATTTTGGGAGTAACTACACCTCTCATTAAGCCAGGCCTCCCGCCCTGCACGCACAACACCACCACTTCGTTTGTTGTATTACTCGTTGTTATTCGTTGTTTGTCTATTGATTATTCTGCTGTGTAATAAATACACGCTTATTTTGCGCTTACCCTGTTGAACTGTCTGCATTCTCTTATTCGGGTCCCGTTCCTCTGTTCCCATAACAGTACGAACTCGCCATGTCGGACGCCGAGAATGCAACAGGCTCAACAAGTAGAGTCACCTCTGTTGAGGAATTAAACGCCACTGGCGCTGAGGCCACCACATCCCAAGGCCACCATGAGTCCCCTACCTCCGCGTTATGACAGTGACTTTGAGGAATGTAAAGGTTTCCTCCATCAGTGTGACCTCATGTTTGAAAACCAGACTAACAGGTTTCAGGTTGGTTGTTCGAAAGTGGGGTTCGTGGTGGCACTGTAAACGGGGAGAGCCCTTAGATGAGCCACTGCCGCGGTAGCGCCAGGTGACATGTTAGCCACCGATTATGATGCGTTTTGTGATGAGTTTGGTCTTATGTTTGATAACCCTAGGGACAGCCCACTCACGGCGGCTCGTCTTCATAGCCTACAACAGGGTGCTCGCTCAGTATCAGATTTGCGGAGGACCCCTCTAAATCGACTCCTCCTCGTGGTCCAAAACCCGACCCCGCGTCTCTGGATCTCCAGGGTGTTCCCCTGGAGTATCGTGACCTTGCCGCGGTAATTAGCAAGGGGGGCGCCTTGTCCCTGCCTCCTCACCGTCCTTATGACATAGCCATTGAGCTCCTCCCTGGAGCTCCCATTCCCTCTCATCGTTTGTATAACCTGTCTATTCCTGAGAAGGAGTCAATGCAGGAGTATATCCGTGAGTCTGTGGCGTCGTGGGCTCATCCGTACTTCTTCCTCCCCTGTGGCAGCAGGTTTTTTTTTCGTGAAGAAGAAGGACGGAGGGCTCCGCCCTTGCATAGATTTCCGACCGTTGAACATTATCACGGTGAGGAATAGTTATCCTTTACCTCTAATGAGCTCTACTTTTGAGCCGCTTACCCATGCCACCGTTTTCACCAAGCTTGACCTCCGTAATGCTTATCACCTCGTCCGTGTTCAGGAGGGCGACGAGTGGAAGACTGCGTTTCGTACCGACCTGGGGCATTTTGAGTATTTGGTAAAGCCTTTTGGACTCACTAATGTCCCCGCAGTGTTCCAGGCATTGGTCAACGATGTCTTACGTGACATGATCAACGTGTTCGTCGTCGTGTACCTCGACGATATACTCGTGTTCTCCTGTACCGCGGCCGAGCACCCCCAACATGTTAGGCTTGTTCTCCAGCGCCTCCTGGAGAATAGGCTCTTTGTTAAGGCTGAGAAGTGCAGTTTCCACACCGCCTCTGTGGAGTATTTGGGTCATATTGTGGAGCGAGGTCAGGTGCGCGCTGATCCCTGTAAGATACAGGCAGTGGAGGAGTGGCCCCAGCTCATTTCCCGCACCCAGATGCTGAGATCTTTGGGGTTTGCTGGTTTTTACCGCCGGTATATTAAGGGTTTTAGTCGGGTGGCCGCGCCCCTGACCGCGCTCACCTCTACGCTCCGACATTTTGTTTGGACTCAGGAGGCGCAAACCGCTTTTACCGCCCTTAAGAGGTTGTTCGTCACGGCACCCGTGCTAGCTCATCCTGATCCGACCCGTTCCTTCATTGTGGAGGTAGATGCGTCGGATACCGGGGTCGGAGCCGTCCTCTCCCAACGATCCTCAGAGGACGGTACTCTCCACCCCTGCGCTTACCTATCTCGTAGGTTCACCCCGGCAGAGCGAAACTACGATATCGGTAACCGAGAGTTGCTGGTGGTTCACGCCGATTTAGAGGAGTGGAGACACTGGATCGAGGGGGCCAGAGAACCCCGCTGAGGAGGGTTCCGACACTATCCTTCCTCCCTCCCAGGTGATAGGTGTGGTAACGTGGGCGCTGGAGAACAGGGTCCGAATCGCCCAACACGCTCACCCAGACCCTGGTAACGGACCCCCTAACCGACTGTTTGTCCCCGACCTGGTGTGGTCGGAGGTCATTGAATGGGGTCACACCAGTCAGTTCTCCTGCCACCCCGGCGTCAGGAGAACTCTATCCTTCCTGCGGCGGAGTTTCTGGTGGCCAACCATGGAGAGAGACATTAGGGAGTTCGTGGCTGCCTGTCCGGTGTGTGCCCGCAGTAAGGCCATTCAGCGTCCCCCGCCGGCCTCCTACAGTATGCCCGTTACCTGTGCCCACCTGTCCATGGTCCCACGTTGCACTGGATTTTGTTACTGGGCTTCCGGACTCCCTGGGTAAGACTGTTATCCTAACTATTGTGGACCGTTTCTCCAAGGCAGTCCACTTCGTTGCGTTGGAGAAGTTACCATCCTCCGCAGAGACTGCAGAGCTCCTTGTGGAATGTGGACCATGTGGATATGTGACCACAAAGATAATTTTGTCAGAAAGATTGATTTATGTCATTTGCGGCGGAAGAGGCCTGCAGATGCATGCCCAACTAAACACATCATTCTGTCTCTCTCTCTGTCTCTCCCTCTCTCTCTCTCTCTCTCTCTCACACACACATACAGAGACCAGCTTGTTAGCAGACGTATTCTCACACTGTGCCAGGAGAGCTACACAAACCACTTTCTGTGCCAAGTTCATATACAAATTTCAAATTTGTCAGATCACAGCGTTGACAGCTTCCTCGTTGATTGTTATCACCGTCCGTCACACACTGTATCACCCCGTTGATGCATCCGGGCGAAAGAATCAACTCGAAACGTGATCTCTTTCTAAGTGGGATGTTTATTTTCACAAACAAAAGGTCTCGTACAGAATGAAACAAATTGAAAGTCCTTAAAAGGTGAAGAAACTAGATTAATAATTCTATCTCTCTCTTGGTTGTTGCGGCCTAGCTCACTAGCCCAAGCCTGTCCTGTTAGCCGGTAGCTATCTGTTCTATTAGCCGAAGCTAGTTCTGTCCTCGTGGTCGCGGCCCTCCCTTCCCCCTCCCAACCCTCGTCCGAGAGCCGGGAGCTCTGCTCCTGTCTTGCTGTCTGGCTTGCTATCCAACACACTTCTGTCTCTGTTACCGGAAGAATACCAGCTTAACACTTTCCGTGCCACTCACGAGATATCTCGTGTTTTTTTATAGGTGGTTGAAAGCCACTCACGAGATTTCTCTGAATTTTTCATTACATTTTTTTTTAGCGATCTGAAATCATATTGCATCACCCGAGCCTACCCGAGTATAGCCGAGCGGCGCCGGCGATCATTGTGGAAAAAAGCGCCCCCTGTCGTCTCCCAGATGACATAAGTGATTTTGGAATGGACTCAATGAAAATGAATGGGGAAAAAAATCCGGTACTCCACATTTTCCAGTCCACTGATCCAGCCGGGGTTACCAGAGTTCATTCTGGAGCCTCAGAGCCCCGCGGATCATGGAGTTCTACTGTATCGCGTTGGATCCCTACACTTATCGATTTTTTCGAATGGTGATCAGGAATTGGAATATACCAGTTGGATACCATCTGATGTCAGGTAAGGACTCTATGTTATCAGTGTTAGGATAATCAGAGTAAGTTTGATGAAGTTATAAGCTGTTTTGTGAAATGTCCGCTTTCGGTTTCACTGTAAAAGTCAGAGAGGAAATCAACGGGGCGATTATCCGTGCGCGGCTCGAATGTGCTTGCGTGCACGTATAATATTGATCATCTAGCGTTTATTTGAAAACGATTCATAAAAAGGCCGACGAATATCAACGTTGTGGAATATTCCAGTAAAAGGCGATTTTCATAGAATGCTCCAGAATGGGCTGTTTTTGATCTGAAAACGGGTGCTTTTCTAACTGCTCTGAAACGGAAATGCCGCGATAAAAAAACAATCTGCCTTGACAGCACTGACTGGAAAATAGTCTTTGATAATGCGATGGGCAGATTAGACACATAGCCATAATTTAAAACATAGATTAGGCGATATTAACGTTAACATTGGCGCCGATGGTGGCATTCAGCCGGTAAAAAGGAAAACCCGGCGTGGCGCTCAAAGTGTTAATGTCTATTTCCCTAGGAACGGCTGTTAGCTATAGCAACGCCGCCCTATCTCTCCTACTCTCGTCAGCTTGTCGCTTGTCGCACGAATCCCACCAGGCGCGACGCAGGCGAGGCGGGCGGGCGGGCGGGCGATCAGCTCTTCACTTTCGCTCCCATGTTAACAGGCGTCGCTGTTCCCACCAGCTGCATGCAGGCGGGCGACTCACGAATACAATCGCTTTGGTTGGATTCAGAGGCGTGCGCCACATGCATTTTCACAGAAATACACTCAATATCTGCATTATTACCACACATATAGATGTTGTTCAACCAGTATGTATGATCTTTCCCAATACAAATAAACCATACTATACTTTTTCAGGAGTACAGTCACACTGATCACCATTCTAAAATGAATTCTAACATTCTAATTAATTATATAATAACTGGTTATACATGCAAAATGGACAAAATAACACTGGAACTGGAAATCTTAAAAAGAACGGCGACTGACTTCGCATATAGACTATAGGCATTTACAGCTGTTCCAATGTAAATGTGCCTCTTCCTCCTCCGTGCGCCTCCGCCCGCTCTGAAGTCGGACTCGGTGTGGACGGCCACGCACGCTGTTCTCACACCAAACCTGCGCGTGCTTACGTCCGTGCCTGGTGGGATTCGTGCGTCGTGTCACCTCTGACCCAATCAGACGCTGCTATGGCTTAAAATGAACACTCTCTCTATCTGTGAGTGACCTTGGCACTCTGCGCCCGCTCTGTCTGTCTCGTCCAGCCTGAGTTCAACACACCCAGAGAGGAGACGTCTGTCTCAGCGTTTAGAGTTTACACACGTTTAAACTAATATCTATATGTTATAACAAAGGAAAACCAGTGATTTCCTTCAAATCAAAGACAAGCGCATTAGGCTTTTATATTACAATTTCATGCATATATTGAATATATTGATCAGTACGACACAACATGACATGCATTTACAGTCACATTCATAATTTTGAAAGCTTGCTGACGTGAAATTAGTTGCTTACATATGTCAGACGTCAACGCCTTTGGACAGAGTCACTGTCACCAAAAAGAAAATGAAACAAAAATATTTTGGTCTGTCTGGGTTTTCGTGGGCAATATGGCAAGAGAGCCATCTAATGCAGCTTTTCCATTGCCAACGGATCTTGAGGAACTCCTCCGAGTCCTGGACTGATTCTCAGCACTGATGACTCAGACTTGGACTTGGACTCGAGCATTGACTGCATTCAGACTCGGAAGGTGCAGACGAGGACTTGTTAATTGATAACAACTTTTTTTTTCATTTTTTTAATAGGCCCTAATCATTTGGCATAATATATTGATCTGTTTGGCTATTGTGTCACAACGTAAATAAACTCTCTGAGACGCAGAACCTCCCTGGTTACCGTGGAAACACTTTTGGAATGCGCTTGACAGCACGGTTTGCCACGGCGAGGTCTTACAGTGGAAAAGGACCATAAAGATTTTTTCATTTAAACGCAGTCAGATCTCATCTCTGATTGGCGGCTGTGTGTGGAACCTTCCCCGCGGGGGTTAACAGATGCTAAAGTAGAAAATCCAGTTCCCCCACTGGAGCCGCCACACGTGAGGACATGCAGGAGGGAGCCGGCTCTGTCAACAACACCTTTTCTTTAATTAATGAAGGGAGAACCAGAGAGCAGACAGAATTCATCTAGCTGTGCAAGAAACTGATCCAATACCAATGAAGATGGTGATGGTCAGGTTGTTTTGGAGAAAAGGATATCAGATCAAAACAAAGACAAAATACCTTGGTGGAAAATAATTGAGGTCTTTACAACTTCTAGGGTTCTCAATTTATTACAATAATCTTCAGATTGTGTACAAACAAAGACAAGTTATCTCTCTCATTATATACAATTCTGAATCCTGAGTTCCAATGTATGAACAGATATACCCATTTGTAACTCCTCCCATTCTTTCCCATAATTCATCACTTCATCAGAAGAGGGAGTGGTCATTCACACTTTTAGACCAATGCATTTAAACTGAATAATAGCTCCTCCCATCTTTAATTTCATTACAGACATGTGCCCCTAATGGTCACATTCGAAATTACATTTGCCTTCCCAAAATCTTCAAACGTTTAAACATTTACATCACACACAAAGGTCTCCCCATTTGTCTCCTGACAAGGAGTGGCTCTTCTGGGACCTGTACGATTTGAATTTCTATATAAACCTGTTCCTGTCTTTTGACACCCAGAGCTTTCCTCCTATGGGAAAATCCCACATTAGAATTTCCCAGGAGTTTGGTCTCCACCATAAAGACATATTTAACACTTAACTCAATTTACGTAACTTTAAGTACATTTAAGTAACTTTATCATTTAATATCTAACCTGTAAATATACCTCAAGGGCAAAAGAAACCACTTGGTAATACTGTTAACGAATAATTCAGGACTGCCAAAGAAAATTTGCAGACGAATATTAAAAAGTACACAAAGATATTTATTTTCATGTATGGGAGAGGATATACAGTATTTCAAAGTCATTGTACACCATCTAAAGCTTTATACTTGAATTGATGAATATTATAAAAAGATTAACCATGTAGGCCTATGTGCCGAGTCAAAAATGTTATAATTTTATTATATTCTATTGTGCTTCTATTTTCATAGTTTATATTCAATTTAATTTGATTTTACCTTTTTATTTTATTCTACCGTAATTGTCCATGAATGTCGCACCAAAAACGACCAAATCAAATTCCTTGTGTGTGTAAACTACTTGGCAATAAAGACCTTTCTGATTCTGATTCTGATTCTTAGTCTGGGGTAAAGTAACCTCCTACACAATAGTTGTCCTGCCTCAGTCGCAATATTTATTCGATAAAAAAATAAAACATTTACAACGGGGCCGTGCTGAACCTAGACACGTCACACCTGGACATGTCCAATGAGAATAACTGTAGAAAGATGAGGACATCTGAATAATATGTGCAGCTAATGGGCGAGTCGCAGCAGGGCATTCTCCATCATGCTGTGACAGCATAGCTGACACTCCCCTCCACCCACCTGCACTGATTTATCTATCCACACCCCATCACCCCTGCTGCTGCTGCTGTAACCTGCAAGTAAGGTTTTCACCTCCACCACCACCTCCGCCTCCAAATCAAATCAATTTAATTTGTAAAGCCCAAAAGGTAATGCCCCCATGGGCTGTGCAATTCTTGTTAAAACAAGTCAAGAAGAAACATCACAATAAATCGAGAACAAAAATCCATCATAAAATCCAAACATGCAAATATACCCCAACGAAGGTAAGGAAAAAACCACTCTGAGGTTCCCAGGTTCGATTCCCGCTCGTCCCGGGCAGCGTGTCGAAGTGTACTTGAGCAAGACACTTAACCCCTAACTGCTCCCGATGAGCAGGTTAACACCTTGCATGGTTGCCTCCACCCTCGGTGTGTGAATGTGTGAGTGAGTGGGTAAAATGTGAGGAACAAATTGTAAAGTGCTATATAAATGCACCATGTACCAATTACCCTTGCATTGCACTCCGTAAGTTTCATCCCCGAAGGCTCGTTTGCAGCGCTCCCCCGCTGCTCAGTTACAGTATGTTCTTTATCTCCTGTGTAAGTTGCTGTGCTTCAACCTCTTGTCTAAAACCATCCCGCCAAGACTAACTGTATGATAATAAAACCATCCGCCAAGACTCACTGTATGATAATAAAACCATCCCGCCAAGACTCACTGTATGATAATAAAACCATCCCGCCAAGACTCACTGTATGATAATAAAACCATCCCGCCAAGACTCACTGTATGATAATAAAACCATCCCGGCGAGACTCACTGTATGATAATAAAACCATCCGCCAAGACTCACTGTATGATAATAAAACCATCCCGCCAAGACTCACTGTATGATAATAAAACTATCCCGCCAAGACTAACTGTATGATAATAAAACAATCCCGCCAAGACTCACTGTATGATAATAAAACCATCTGCCAAGACTCACTGTATGATAATAAAACCATCCCGCCAAGACTCACTGTATGATAATAAAACCATCCCGCCAAGACTCACTGTATGATAATAAAACCATCCCGCCAAGACTCACTGTATGATAATAAAACCATCCCGCCAAGACTCACTGTATGATAATAAAACCATCCCGCCAAGACTCACTGTATGATAATAAAACCATCCCGGCGAGACTCACTGTATGATAATAAAACCATCCGCCAAGACTCACTGTATGATAATAAAACCATCCCGCCAAGACTCACTGTATGATAATAAAACTATCCCGCCAAGACTAACTGTATGATAATAAAACAATCCCGCCAAGACTCACTGTATGATAATAAAACCATCTGCCAAGACTCACTGTATGATAATAAAACCATCCCGCCAAGACTCACTGTATGATAATAAAACCATCCCGCCAAGACTCACTGTATGATAATAAAACCATCCCGCCAAGACTCACTGTATGATAATAAAACCATCCCGCCAAGACTCACTGTATGATAATAAAACTATCCCGCCAAGACTAACTGTATGATAATAAAACAATCCCGCCAAGACTCACTGTATGATAATAAAACAATCCCGCCAAGACTCACTGTATGATAATAAAAGCATCTGCCAAGACTCACTGTATGATAATAAAACCATCCCGCCAAGACTCACTGTATGATAATAAAACCATCCCGCCAAGACTAACGATAGGTTATAACTATAACCAAGTTCTGTGAGTAATGGTGACGCTCGGCGTCACTCTCTGCACTGTACCTCACTCGTGCACGCGCACTGAATAAAAAATTCCACAATGCACCTTTACATCCCAACATCCGTCTGGCCACACCCCCATCAGCTTACCTACATAAGCAGGGGTGGGGCCACACACTCGCCTCCTTCCCAAGCTTTCACCACAAGGCGAGATCAAGGGCTGCAGCGGCGTCGGACGCCGAGCGTCACCATTACTCACAGAACTTGGTTATAGTTATAACCTATCGTTCTGTTTCGTAATGGCTCTCGCTCGGCGTCAATCTCTGCACAAGGGAGGCCGAGTGAGAGCCATCGGCCGACAAATATACCCCGCTGAGGCCCCCCACAACCATCAGACGAGCCCCCCCGACCCCCCCTAATGGAGGGCACCCCCCCTATTGGAGGTTCCCGGGAGGGCGACGGACCCGACCGTGCGAAGAGGCACTCAAGCAACTCAACGCACAGGGTGAGCAGACCGTGGCCTGACCCCACGACTACACACACGCACAACCCGCATGCCACCCGGGAACGAACGGAAGGAACAACCTCGTTACCAAAAGGTTTGGAATCGCAGTGAGTGGTTGCCATGGTAACAAGGGAATCAAAAATAACAAGAATTTTTTTTTTAACAATCATTTAACAAATCTTTAATAGAATACTATGAGCTAAAACAAATATCTCATGGTCTTATGGTTTCACTATCAAATCATGCTTTTAAACATGATACAATCTTTTTTTAAATGGAGCCAAACAAAGGCTGGCCTCAGCTGCTCTCTCAGGTGTGTCTCAGTGAGGGAAGAAACGTGAGCCCCCTGCCTCTCTTTATAGACTCTGCTCCTGGGTCCTAGTGCTAGACCTGCCGTTGCTTCCCTTCCACATAACTAAGATATTCACTGCGAAAAAAGGATTGTTTTCGTGCATAGATCACTAGATGTATCAACTTTATAATAACAGTTTCACATATTAGCAGTGTGGCCAGCTGGGCGACAGCGGCCATGACAGGTTCCCAGGATTAGTTACGTCACACAGGAGGCTCAGAGAAGCTCCTCCCCCTCCAGTGGAAGAATGTTGAACCCTTTCACTACCATACTACCAAAGGGTTAACCCTTTCACTACGACAATACAGGTTAACCATTTCACTGCCACACGACAAAGGGTTAACCATTTCACCTTGACAATACAGAATGTTAACCCTTTCACTACCAATCTACAGAAGGTTAACCCTTTCACTACCACACTACAGACGGTTAACCTTTCTTTAAAAGGTTAACCTTTAGTGTGGTAGTGAATGGTTAACCTTATGTAGTGTGGTAGTGAAAGGTTAACCTTCTGTAGTGTGGCAGTGAAAGGGCTAGTGACAGGTTCTGCACAAATAACAACCTGTACAGTCAAAGACATGCCTCCAAGAGGAGTTAACTGTAGAGAAAAACATGTTTCTGAGTGGAGGAAACCATTACACAAATTGACAGCAACCAGCCACGTTGTGTACTCTTGTAATGCCATTCCGTTTTCTGTGCAGATAGGGAGATTCTGGCTGGCAGAGAGCACAGATAAATCATAGGTTAGTAGCTCCTAAGCGTATCCGATATATATAATTGCCAAACCGAGAAAAGACGAGATGTCTGGCAATATCCATTTGGTTTTACATTCCCTAATGTTAGGGTGCTAGGGAGCCAGCACACCTGGACGTAGCCTACCAGCATGATGCTTTAGGGAGCCAGCACACCTGGACGTAGCCTACCAGCATGATGCTTTAGGGAGCCAGCACACCTGGACGTAGCCTACCAGCATGATGCTTTAGGGAGCCAGCACACCTGGACGTAGCCTACCAGCATGATGCTTTAGGGAGCCAGCACACCTGGACGTAGCCTGCCAGCATGATGCTTTAGGGAGCCAGCACACCTGGACGTAGCCTACCAGCATGATGCTTTAGGGAGCCAGCACACCTGGACGTAGCCTACCAGCATGATGCTTTAGGGAGCCAGCACACCTGGACGTAGCCTACCAGCATGATGCTTTAGGGAGCCAGCACACCTGGACGTAGCCTGCCAGCATGATGCTTTAGGGAGCCAGCACACCTGGACGTAGCCTGCCAGCATGATGCTTTAGGGAGCCAGCACACCTGGACGTAGCCTGCCAGCATGATGCTTTAGGGAGCCAGCACACCTGGACGTAGCCTGCCAGCATGATGCTTTAGGGAGCCAGCACACCTGGACGTAGCCTGCCAGCATGATGCTTTAGGGAGCCAGCACACCTGGACGTAGCCTGCCAGCATGATGCTTTAGGGAGCCAGCACACCTGGACGTAGCCTGCCAGCATGATGCTTTAGGGAGCCAGCACACCTGGACGTAGCCTGCCAGCATGATGCTTTAGGGAGCCAGCACACCTGGACGTAGCCTGCCAGCATGATGCTTTAGGGAGCCAGCACACCTGGACGTAGCCTACCAGCATGATGCTTTAGGGAGCCAGCATACCTGGACGTAGCCTACCAGCATGATGCTTTAGGGAGCCAGCACACCTGAACGTAGCCTACCAGCATGATGCTTTAGGGAGCCAGCATACCTGAACGTAGCCTACCAGCATGATGCTTTAGGGAGCCAGCACACCTGAACGTAGCCTACCAGCATGATGCTTTAGGGAGCCCTGGAGGGAGAGGTGCTCTGTGACTCGCTCTCACCACTTAAATACCACTTCAAAAACCAGTTTGTCAAAATAGCACACAGGACATCATTACAAACTGGGCAGTGAAATGCAAGTGAACGAGTGACCTGGTTCCCGACTGGAATTCAAGTTCAAGTTTAGTTTTATTTGCCCCGTATAAGGTACATGTGCAACGTGCATTACAGTGAACTGCTTGGTTCTGTATGAGCCCCTGAGAATGTGCTTCATAGAGTAAAAAGAATAAGTAAGTAAAAGAAGAATAAAGTCCCAACACTATACAAATATAGAATATACAATATACAAACTAAAGTACAACCTAAGTACAATGAAAATACAATGTACAAAGATGTAGACAATGAGGTACAAAGATGTAGACATTAATGAGGTACAAAGATGTAGACATTAATGAGGTACAAAGATGTAGACATTAATGAGGTACAAAGATGTAGACAATGAGGTACAAAGATGTAGACAATGAGGTACAAAGATGTAGACATTAATGAGGTACAAAAAAAGGGCAAAATGCAAAATACAAAAATGTGGTATGGATGTAGTGCAAAACTCTTTAATAAATAGATAAAATATGGTATAGTGTGTAAGTGTTTAAAATGTCTAAAGTGAGTGTTAAGGTGAGTGTTTAAAGTGAGTGTGTGCACGTGGATGTGTGTGCAATGTAGTGTAGATTGATGGGTTACCATAGCAAAGCAAGTGTAACAGGTGGCACCATTGCTGTTGATTAGCTGGATGTCGTTCCCTTTTAAGCCCTGGTATGTATGTGATAAATAAACTCTTGAATCATGAATCTTGAACAGACAGTGCAGGCCTGGAATACAGAGAAGAGGTGATATACCGCCCCCATGTGGTACAAACAGACAGTGCAGGCCTGGAATACAGAGAAGAGGTGATATACCGCCCCCATGTGGTACAAACAGACAGTGCAGGCCTGGAATACAGAGAAGAGGTGATATACCGCCCCCATGTGGTACAAACAGACAGTGCAGGCCTGGAATACAGAGAAGAGGTGATATACCGCCCCCATGTGGTACAAACAGACAGTGCAGGCCTGGAATACAGAGAAGAGGTGATATACCGCCCCCATGTGGTACAAACAGACAGTGCAGGCCTGGAATACAGAGAAGAGGTGATATACCGCCCCCATGTGGTACAAACAGACAGTGCAGGCCTGGAAAGAGAGAAGAGAGGTGATATACCGCCCCCATGTGGTACAAACAGACAGTGCAGGCCTGGAATAGAGAGAAGAGGTGATATACCGCCCCCATGTGGTACAAACAGACAGTGCAGGCCTGGAATACAGAGAAGAGGTGATATACCGCCCCCATGTGGTACAAACAGACAGTGCAGGCCTGGAATAGAGAGAAGAGGTGATATACCGCCCCCATGTGGTACAAACAGACAGTGCAGGCCTGGAATACAGAGAAGAGGTGATATACCGCCCCCATGTGGTGCATATACGCCTTTGCAGATAAAGGTGTCGTAGGCTGACAGCAGCAATATCCAAAATGACACTTGCATTCATTTAATTGACACACAGCGTAAAGGGATCCTTTGTGTTTACACTGCACGTCTTGTGCATAAATATGATCTCAGTGCTGCTATGCTTTTGGGAAACAAAGTTGTCCTTCAAATTATGCGCCCATGACCATGACTATCTATGAACTGCAGAACTGCAGCTGAGCTAAATGATAAAACAGAAATAAGGCTAATATGTAATGTAATGTTGACAACAATAACATCAGCAAACAGCAATAACAATTACATGGTAGTTAGATAATAGTTATATAATAACATCACACGCATAACTGACACGTTCCCTAGTCTATCTAAACTGTTGACACGGTTGGATTGTGTATTAACGTTAGTCATGATAAGAATTTTGCCTAATGTAGCTAGGGTGACCACGTGTCCCCCTTTTGGTTGTACTGTCCCACCATTTGACCGAACGTCCCACACATTGAGAGGATGTCCCTCTTTTTGAAGCAAAAAAAAAACATTGGTCTCGGTGAAGACCATGTTATTCTAATAAAAAAAATGCCATTATCTATCTGTCCCACTTTGTCCCACCAAAATCTTACTGTTGTCCTGGTTTTGGACTTTTTGCATCTGGTCACCCTAAATGTAGCCCGAGTAAAGTTAGTAGTCAGACTGTCTGACCCTTTAGCTCATTGGTTAGTGCTGCCGCCTGTGGATCCTATGGTCTGATGTTCAAATCCACAAATCCATTACACTAAGGATAGAAAATGTAAAACATGACGTTTAGCTTTTAATTTGAATTTCAAACAGTGCCACCCTACGAAAGAGAATGAATGGGGGGGGGGGGGGGAAACAAGTAGGCCTACTATTTGTGTCTCCTGCAAAGTTGTAAATCCCTAGGTAATGTGGGAATGTGGGTACTGAGTGGGGGTGTTTAGCTGTCAATCACTCATGGCCCACTAAGCTTGGGGCTCCTTGTGGACTTGACCAAGGTGCGCTGGGGTTGGTGGGCGCATGGGTGAGGGGCGGGGGCTAAGGGGATGAGAGAGTGGTACACCTAAGAGCGCGTAGCACAGCCAAATGCACATTTTAAACCAGGATATAAATTATTTATGCGTGAATATAACTTTGTGAATTTCAGTCAGAGTTTACATAAAATTCCATAAAAAACGTGAGAAAGTGAGAGAAAGGAGAGAGATAGGAAAAAAACATGAACAGAAGACTACATCTTGTGCTGAATTTGTAGACTAGACTAGTCACTAGAAATGAGGAATAAACAACAGAACGGAGAAAAAGTTGAATTAGTTGAAAGGAATGCTGGGTAAAGCAGTAGCTAAGATTCAAACGACATTGGCGGTGCCTATACTGCCTAGTAGACTGTTGGACATTTAGAAGAAGAAGAGTGGATAGGGCATTGCGTACAACAAATATAATATTGGATATGATGTTCCTAACGTTAATTACGGATAAGGTAAGTGAATTAAAATAATGTTTGCAGGGTTTGAATGAATGAATGAATGAATAATTTTATTTCGAATGTTTACACATACAAATAAATAAACATAAACAAATCATTTTTCGAAAATGTTCACAAATAAACAAACGAAAAGAATAGGTTTGAAGCCGAAGGCTTATAGAGCAACCTACCTATGTTCGCAGGGTTTAGAATAGATGGTTATTAAAATGCCCATCATTCTCTGGTTATCTTACCATTGTAGTTGCTAACGTTCACAGATGGCTGAGATCCAAAATAAATGTGTCCTCTGGATCAGGAGGAACTGGCTCACCATCCCCTACAACACCTCGAATCTCATGCAGAGCTTGTGACTTCTCATCTCCAATAACGTCAAGGACCACATCTGTTCGGCCAATCCAAGATTCGTCTCAAACAAGGGACTAAACACGTTTCGCAATTATGCCACAACAATGTGGAACGCCCTACCCACAGCCGTAAAATAATGTGAATCCCTACCCTCCTTCAAAACCGCTCTCTCAAAGAGCTCCTACGCGAGGCTGCAATTCGAACTGGCCGGGGTAAATGTCCAACCCCCCCCCCCCCAATGTACAGTTTCTTCCCCCTCAAATGTATATATTCTCTTTTACAAACTCTGTCTGTAAATAAACAGTACTGTATATTTGTATGTCATGTATGTCATAAATGTTATGATGAATTGAAGATGGGGGACCCTGATGTAAACAAGACGAAAGTCTTTCTCTGGTCTGCATCCCCTTAACAATTGTGTGTATTGAGCTGTACTGTATTGTACCCATTCTGCAGTCTGTTAATAAACATTTCAATCCATCAATCAATCAAATAACAACCGGTAACTTCACTGTGCTTCTTAAACAAGATGTAGCAGTACTGTCTATCTGTATGTCATGTATGTCATATATATTATGATTAGGGATGTCCGATATTATCGGCCTACCGATATTATCGGCCGATATCGGCATTAAAATGTGATATGTACATGTCAAAATACTTCCCAAAGGTCAGTGAATACCACAACCACTACACCAGAGGAAGCTCAACAAATCATGTTAAATCCAGATTCGGCTCAAACAAGGGACTAAACACGTTTCGCAATTATGCCACAACAATGTGGAACGCCCTACCCAAAGCTGTAAAGGAATGTGAATCCCTGCCCACATTCAAAACCGCTCTTAAAGAGCACCTACGGGAGGCTGCAATTCGAAACTGGCCACCGTAAATGCCCAAAACCCCCACCACCTCCTAATAGACAGTCTCCTCCCCACCGCATGTATATATTCCCTCCCCGCCGTATGTATATTTCTCTCCCACCCACCCACCCCCTCCTAATGTACAGTCCCCTCCCCATCATATGTATATACTCTGTCAGGATCTAGGGGTAACAGTACTATATATTGGAATACCGTTTATGTCACAAATGTATCAGTACTAAATACCTATATGTCCCTATGCCATAAATGTCATGTATGTTGTGTATGTCATAAATGTCTATATGAATTGAAAATGGGGGACCCTGATGGAAACAAGACAAACGTCTTTCTCAGGTCTGCATCCCCTTAACAATTGTATGTATTGAGCCGTACTGTATTGTACCCATTCTGCAATCTGTTAAATAAAGTTTTCATTCATTCATTCATTCATTCATATCGGAAAATATCGGTATCGGTTTTAATTTTTTTTTTCTTTTCTTTTTTTTTACATTTCTATAACCTTTATTTACCCAGGCAAGCAAGTTAGAACAAATTCAGATTTTATTTATTGTCAAAAGTATGCATAATGTTGTGTTAATTCCACAACAAGAGATATGTAATGTTAATTACCTGAAATTATTAAATTTTTTGGGGGGGGAATTCCTGCATATATCGGTATCGGTTGATATCGGTATCGGAAATTAAGAGTTGGACAATATCGGTATATCGGTATCGGTAAAAAAGCCAATATCGAGCATCCCTAGTTATGATGCATTGAAAATGGGGGACCCTGATGTAAACAAGAAGTATTTCTCTGGTCTGCATCCCCTTAACAATTGTGTGTATTGAGCTGTACTGTATTGTACCCATTCTGCAGTCTGTTAATACATTTTAAATCAATCAATCAATCAATCAATCAATCAATCAATCAATCAATCAATCAAATAACAACCGGTAACTTCACTGTGCTTCTTAAACAAGATGTAGCAGTACTGTCTATCTGTATGTCATGTATGTCATATATGTTATGATGCATAGAAAATGGGGGACCCTGATGTAAACAAGACGAAAGTCTTTCTCTGGTCTGCATCCCCTTAACAATTGTGTGTATTGACCCGTACTGTATTGTACCCATTCTGCAATCTGTTAATACAATTTTCAATCAATCAATCAATCAAATTAAAAAACAAATTTAAAGGTCGGGCATTTTTTATTTAATTTTTTCGCGATTTTTCATTTGTTTCACAATCATTCACGACAAATGTATTACATAATCCATGTGTATGTAACAAACTAACATATTTCAGTTGACTGTATCTTTTTTGGAGGATTCGTTCAAAAGCTATTCATACTTCCATTTTATCTATGGCGGATTGATTCAGACAAAAAAAATTAAGTAATTCGGTTGTGGGAGGTATCTGGGGTCACGTGGAGTGTGTTATACTAAATAACAACCGGCAACTTCACTTTTTCAGCCAATCAGAATCAAGAAATATGCATGCCATTGTATAATAAACATTGAGTCTCAGAATAAAAATGGAATTAAGTTGAGACTAGTGCTCACGTTTAACGTGGGGAACAGGAATCAACATTTTATTATTGACCATCAATTAGCTGGTGACTGAAACTGTTAAACTTGGATTATTCCACCAGATTACAAAAAAGTTAAGATGATTAATAATTATGCTGATAATATCACATAATTGTAACTGTTTTGTACAAATTAGTTTAATTTGAGAGTTATTGAGTTAAGAAATGTGATGTCATGATGTATATTATTCCAGTTATTTGGGCTGCATGTTCCCTTTAGAAGCACATAAGGAAATATGATGTTTATGAATATTCATAATTACCATAGAGTCAAACACATGGTCCCTACAGGCTTGAATGTGGGATGACCTGAACGTCGGATGTTGGATGTCAGAAGTCATCCAATCCAATCCAACTTTATTTATAAAGTGCTTTAACAGCCACAGGGGCACAAAGTGCTGTACAGAGGGAGCATATTAAAAACTATAGTATAAGCAGCAAAAAAAAAAAAAAAAAAAACAAGAGTACCAAAAAAAGAGAAAAAAAGGTAAACATAGGCAGCAATACAAATTTAAATAGATCAGAGTACTTAAAAAATATTTAAAAGCAAAGGACACAGTAACAAAACGATACAACAATAACACAGTAAGACAATAAGATCATAAAATCAACAAGCTACATGGTGTCGAAAGCCAGAGAGAAAAGGTGGGTCTTAAGGAGGCCTTTGAAACGGGGCAGTGATGAGGCCTGCCTAATATGCAGTGGCAGCTTGTTCCACATTTTGGGGGCGACAGCGGAGAAGGCACGGCCCCCCCTGAGCTTACGCCTAGTTGTAGGCACTACTAGGAGCAGCTGGTCAGCTGACCTGAGAGAGCGAGAAGGTGTATAGACCTGCAACAGCTCAGAGAGCTGAAAATACATTAGTTTTAACAGTTAATTTACAGTTCTCCAACATGTAAATAGTCCAGTGATTCGAGATAAATTAAAACGTTATTGATAGTCAGATGGTAGAATAAAAATAAAAAGTATTTACAGTATAAAATTATTTCTGACATCAAATCACAGAAAATGTTGAGGCTAATCATGAGAAGAGAGAAATATCATATTTTGTTACCATTTAACACTTTGGCTGCCATGGGTTAAATTCATTATCAACCGTAGGTTGCCAGCGCTATTTGTCTATGGAGAAAGTCCCCTTCTTTGCAGGGCTATAACTTTTTAAATTCTATTGCTACATTGCCATTATTAGGGCCCATTCAAAGTCCTATATGTATTGTTCATTGTGTAGCAACGTTAAACTTTTTCATTCACATATTCATAGTAAAGTATGGTCTAATGTATAAGTATGTTTTCATCTCTTTCTGCAGCTTTCTCCAGAACGTGATATATAGCCCCAAATGCATTATATTGATGATGAAATACAGTTTGATGGCAATCGGCGCGATATAAAAAATTCCAACTGGACATGGTTCTAGAAGTTACTACACGTCATCTGATGTTGACCGGATGGCCGAGGGGGCATTTATAATTCCGTGGGCAGCGTTATACCATTCATCTAATGTGGGTCATATGTTCATCAGATCAGTTAGTATAGAAGACATTGAAAAATAACGCTGAATCTTACCGTATCTTCCTCGCGCCGTTGGGCGATGAGCGTGGAGTATACATTTTCCTATTATGGGATATATTTTTACCCGGTCCATCTCCAGCTTGTATAATGGTATATACGTCCAAATCATGTTGTTTATCGAGTTATTGCCAATCGATCACCGTGTAGCGTGACGAGCCAGAGTCACATGAACTATAGCGAGCGCCCGGAAGTACTACGGTCGTCATGACAACCTCTATTCAACATCCTGTTTGGCGATTGCGCCGATCGGCCACCAGATGGCGCTCCTGAACCGCCAGAGAGCTCAGTGGGTCCTGCTGGTGGATCTCAGGCCAGCGGAGGGGGAAAATGAATCCGATCGCAGATTTTTGAAATATTGATATAAGGAAGCTGTACAGCGTCCCCCGGCAACTTTAGCATGGCCAGCAAAGACGTGAAAAGACGTGTCCCGGCACTCAAAGTGTTAATGAAACAATTGTAAATGACATTGTATGTGTACAAGGCTCACAACTCAAGAATGTATGGGTATATAAACAATGAACATATACCAGCAGAGGGCAGCAGAGCCATTGTGAACAAAGCATTGCCTCTCCTCCCAATATGAAAGATTCGTTTTATCTCACCAACATGATCATTGTAATTATACCATGTATAAACATAGCCCTGTATAAAAACATAACCTTGGTGCAACAATCTTGCACCAAGGTTATGTTTATACATTATGTTAGGGATTTGTTTTATACATTACAAACAACGTTCTCTTGATCATTTCTTGGTTGTCAAACAAGGTGAAAATGGCCAATAGAGAACCTGAAATACTTAATCTACAAACAGTTGATTTGCAGATAAAAAAATTTATGGATATTTTTATAAAACAGGCAGATGTAAAACACAGTCCAGGTTTTGTCAACAAAGAAAATAAATGATAGAATAACAGAGATTTGTGTTTGATGAGGGTCAGAAGTTCTTCTGATAAGATCACAAAACCTCTTAAGCATACGGGTCCCCCATTTTGCCGAAAACAAAAGCGATTTGCATACCCAAAGTAATTTGTTTTACTTTATACTTTATACTTATAGCACATGCATGAGTCTGGTCTCTTTTGAAAGGTAACATTCTGAAGTTGCTAACACAATAAAGATTAATCACTTTGAGTGCTAATGTATTAGAGAAACAGAGGTTTGAACACACTGATATTTCCCTTACTTTTGTGTTGACTTGAAGCCAGATGCCTGTTTTGCAGTGGCGTCGCGTGGGTAAAATAACAGGGGAAGCCAAAAAAAAATTATAAAAAAAAAAATTATTAAATATTTTTATTAATATATTTATTTTATTTTTTAAGTCAAGCAGTCACCATGTACACTACAGTATGGCTCGGCGGCCAGTCAAACTTTCTTTTTATTTATTTAACAGATTGCAGAATGGGTACAATACAGTACGGCTCAATACACACAATTGTATAAGGGGATGCAGACCAGAGAAAGACGTTTGTCTTGTTTACATCAGGGTCATTAATACTGCTGGAGCATTGGTTCATTTTTGGTCCGACTTTTCCTTGCACGATTTTGCGCGCCGCGTGGGAGCAAATTCGAGACACATATTCGGTTGCAAAAAGGTGTGTCACTGTCTCCTCTATGGCCGTGAATATTTTCACGCGGATCGGAATCACGGCGCGCCCGTGGGACACTTTTCCGTTTCGGCGAGTTTATTCCACGCTTTCTGTTTTCCTTTTCTAAGCATTTTCGGGGCTACATGTGAATGAGTAAAAGTTGCGGGACGCCCAGATGTTTCCACGATAGAAAGCTCGCGTGGATCCCATAATAGGCTCACTTAATACAGCGTTTTTAAAATCACGCGACATTTTCAGGGTCGCGAGCCGACCTTTTCCCCTCGTTTTCGATGATGGAAATGATTTAGGAAAAGCTTCGGCACGCCGAGAGGTTACGGGTTAATACAATGTTCAGAGTGCAGAGGGGAAAATATGCTGAGTGTCTTCCTCACAGCCCCGTTTTAAACTTTTAGGGTGTGGCAGTCATCTCAAATCTGATCGGATTTGGACTCTATAATGCTGGAAGCCTGGAGAAAGAGACCTACCCCCTGCCTCTCTCCTATACTAGCTGCAGTGAGCACAGTGAGTCTGACAGTGTGTTAGAGGGAGTGAGAAGGAGAAGAGGGAGACATTAAAAAAAAAAAAAAAAAAAATTATAACACAGATGAAAAAGAATGTAAACTATATTAAAAAAAAATTATATATATATATTTTTTTTTCTTTCATATTTCATATTTGATATTAATTCATATTTTAATATTAGGGAGGCATGGCTTCCGTTGGCTTCCATAAGGATTCGCCACTGCTGTTTTGGGGTTCCAGATGAGAGGTAG
>NC_140181.1:107947170-107989670 GCF_963971535.1 Notolepis coatsorum | reverse complement strand
AATTATCCAATCAAAATAGGCTATTTGAGTTTTAAAAAGGCGGGTAGTGAGGTGGAGCGTACAAGATTGATTGGCGTTCACGTCGTGCCACAAAAACTTAAGATCCAATCAGCGATATCGACCAGAACTCGGCCGTCGGCAAACTGCCTGAGACTTTCTTTTATTTTTAATTTTTTTTTATTGAATGAATTTGAGTTTTAAGAACATGTTTATTATAAAAGCGAACAGTTTTAGTATCTATAAAGGTAAGATTACTTCGTGTAAAGTCATCCTGTTTAGATACTTTGTCTCATGGCTCAGCTGTCCTCGTGGGGGAGGAGTTCGATTTACATGTGAAAGAATGAATGCAGGCAGGCCGGCAGGCTCGTTCTGCTTCGTTTACAAAATCAGCTGTTTAGCCATTAGCCATTAGCTGCTAAACTAGCGTTAGAGTCGAGGAAAAGCAATTGATGCTTTGGATCTAATGAACGAGGGCCTATTGGACTTCGTTACAGAGCTGTTCTCAAGTGGATTTCGTGGAGGGGATATGTCATGCGTTTATACGTAAGTGCAAAATAAGTCTCTCCTCTCGATCTAACGTTAGCTAGCCGCAAAACCGGTAGCTAACATGACTATGAAGTATACACTTGATAACTGGTGATTTGCTGCTCTCACTCTCGCAACTGTGTGTATGTGTCCCGCATTTCACTGTATGCCCTGGTATGTATGTGACAAATAAACCTCTTGATTCTTGAGTTAATTACTGTAGAGCAGACACCATCTATATCAGCTGTTTGTACTAGTAGAGCTTTGGTTGATAGAGATATAGTGCTGTGTAACTAGGAGGGATATGAGGACTGTGTGTAACTAGGAGAGATATGAGGACTGTGTGTAACTAGGAGGGATATGAGGACTGTGTGTAGTTGGAGGGATATGAGGACTGTGTGTGTGTGTGTAACTAGGAGGGATATGAGGACTGTGTGTAACTATGAGGGATATGAGGATTGTGTGTAACTAGGGATATGAGGACTGTGTATGTGTAACTATGAGGGATATGAGGACTGTGTGTAACTAGGAGGGATATGAGGACTGTGTGTAAGTTAGTGCTCTCACCAGTATCTCACTATGATTATAGTTAGTGCTCTCATCACTATATAACTATGGAAAATGAAAATGCAGACATCTGGCACAAACCGCTGTGTGGGGACCAGTGATGCCACAGATTACTTGTAAAAGTAATCCGATTACTGATTACTGATTACTCCTTTAAAAAGTAATCCAAGTTACTTTACTGATTACTTGATTATCAGAGTAACTTAGTTACTTTGAAAGTAACTAGGTTACGAAGTCGTCGTCGTTCCCCCAACAGTTTTTTTTAAACGCTTTATTGAAAGTGCATAAATTGTTTTTAACTTGTTTCTCTGCACATAACGTAAATTGTTAAACTAGTGCTTCAGCTTCTGTACCATCAAGTATGGTAAAGCAACAGTCTATGATGCTCACAGCATTAGAGCAGCCAGCCAGTGGTTTTACAAAACCAGTGTATCCATTCACATCTAACAGATGCAGGCTGAACTATTCAATTATATCAACTGTAACTATTAAATTGTTTTTATAAATGTCTCTCTATAAACATACAATCAGTCTCTCTTTAACATGTAAATTAACTGTAAATCTGGCAAATAAGAGCTTTTGCTCTGCCACCATCAAATATACATTAATCAATAGGGAAAGAAACAATCTCTCTCTTTTGCTGTTTGGCTGGCCTCCGAGTCCTCCTGTACCTAGTCGAAGCGTCGGCTAGTGTTGTGATTCCAGATGCTTTCAATGCAATTGGATGTGCTGTTTTTAGCGGTAGACAGTATTTTGACTGCGGCTACGTTTAGACAAGCGTTTTGGGGTGGAAGTCTGAACAGAAACCGCAAAAGTCTTCTTGCGGTTTCACTTCGTTTAGACAAGCGTTTTGGGGTGGAATTCTCAGACGAATGCAGACGAGGCTGTAACAACGGCGCCCTGCTGTCACACGATTGGCGCATATGTCACATGACGTGCTGTGAAGACCCGCCCTACTCTGCCTCTGATTCGCAGACTGTGGATGGGGAATGTGATTGGGCCAAAGCAGAGTCACTCACAGACAGAGAGTCCAGTCACGCCGCGGGACACATTCTTGTGTAACCCTTTCACTGCCACACCACGTCACTCTCAAATAAGAAAAACAGCTCAAAATGTATTTTTGACTGTCGAAAACGAAATAAAATACTGCATTCCGCCTGCATTATGAATTTATGATGAGATAGTAACGAAATAGTAACGCACAGCCACTTGGACAAGTAACTGCAATCAGATTACTGGCTTTTAAAGATTAACGCGTTAGATTACTATTTTCGGGGAAAAGTAATCAGATTACAATAACGCGTTACTTAGTAACGCGTTACCGGCATCACTGGTGGGGACACAGATGTGTTTGAAACAGTGAGGATGAGAAATGGTCTGATCTTGCTGTAAACAAATAGTTTTTGATTTGACTAAGCTATTGTTGTGATGTGTGTAAGTGACTCCAAGGTATTTATTACTAGTGCCTGTTGTCTTTAACTGTAGTGTCTGTCTGCTGTCTTCATAACCACACTGTGTCTGTACTTCTTTATTATCCCCCCCCCCACCCCCACAAGTTTTGAACTCATCAGCTACTCCTGACACAAACATGGGGATGTTTGATAAATATAATATAATATAATAATTTGTGCTTCACCAAAAAAAATGGTCAGCAGCCGCCACTGATATATATAACTATTAACATTATGTTCAATTAATGTGTATGCTACTGTGCATTTGTTCTGTTTCACAGGTGTTTGACCTATGGACAGTTATCTGTGGAAATTATAACTATAACCTATGGACAGTTAAGCTACGGTCCAACATCTCAACTAGTTTGTTTAAAATAAACAAACTAATGACTAACCATTGAGTCATCCATTGTGTGGTACCTGTCAGCAGTGATGGGCAAGCTACTTGGAAAATGTAGCAAGCTACACTACAAGTTACTCTCGATTAAATATAGCTAAACTACAATGGAAGCTATCCCCAGAGAAATGTAGCAAGCTACACTACAAGAACATGGCTAAAATAGCTAGCTACATCTGCACTACTTTTTTTTTTTTTTTTTTTACTTTGTGATCAAGTTTACACCAAACAAATAGGCAGGCAAAAAAATAGCTCAGTTTGATTGTTTATTATAAAACTGAAACAAGCCCTCGGTCTGGCTTTTTGTGTCATCCTTTTAACATGAGGAAAGAACTGTGGAAACGTAATAAATAAAAGGCAGTGAAACAATAATAAAATAAACACAAATATATACTCCCTCTATTGGAATGGAGACTTTTCAGCACAGGATAAACTACTGTTTCAACTCAAACCACAGTAACAAAATGACAATAACCTGGCCAAAGAAAAAGTGCAATAAACATTTGTCTACAAAATAGACATTAACGAAATCCTATGTAACATTTATACATTCTTAAGTACGGAAATAAGCAGCATGGGGTAATCGGCATTGGAACTATACTACTACAGTATGTTGTACTCAGAGTATAACACTCAAGCTTGACACTGCTAGACAAACAATACTATCCTTGGCTGCTAGATATGTAACTCACAAAACATTCCATGGCCACAGGTTGAGAACCACTGGTCTAGGACGATCTTTTCCCTATTTTTTTCTTTTCTCCACCCCCCAATGTACAGTGTACAGTGTCTCCCTACCCCAACCCCCCCCCCCCCCCCCCCCCCAATGTACAGCCCCCACCCACCAACCCCACCAACCCAACCTCCTCCAATGTACAGTTTCTACGTCAAATGTATATACACTCTTTTTCTGGACACTTTTTGTATCACAAACAGTACTGTATTTGCAAATCTGATATGTCATAAATGTATAGATGTAGCAGTACTGTCTATCTGTATGTCGTGTGTGTCATATATGTTATGATGAATTGAAAATGGGGGACCCTGATGTAAACAAGACGAAAGTCTTTCTCTGGTCTGCATCCCCTTAACAATTGTATGTATTGAGCTGTACTGTACTGTACCCATTCTGCAATCTGTTAATACACTTTTCAATCAATCAATCAACAATATTGTTCATAGCAGCTAGCCTATCTCAGACAGACTGTTAGTTAAAGCTGTTGATAAAAAGTGCACTGACTTAATTGTGTGCTGTTTGGGAACAGTTGACAATGTTTATGTAAAGACAGTAAGGGTTTTCATCAGCTCACCTGAATATGTGTTCTCAAGTTAGTATTGGACGTGTGGGACGTCGAGAGCAGCTTCGTTTTTGGTTGACACAATAAACACCTAAACACATATGTTTTAGGCGTTTTTTCAGTCAAACTCATAAACGTGTCCAGGTAGGGCCATGGAGATGCAGTGTTGTTATTGTTGTTGACATCATCTTCATCAATGCCATCAGTGGAAACATCAAATCCCTCTGCCATTATTTCGCGCTGTTATTGTAAATTCATCCATTCATTCTCATTCAGTGGTCTGCGTTTAGATTTTCACTTCCTGGTTTGCGGCCTGGAGTCCCGATTGGCCTACCCGTAATATTTTGGCCTACCATACCCAATCGTGAGTCGTCACTCATATCTAAACAAACCACCAACCAATCATAGTGGGTTTTTTTTTTCTCCTCGCAGATATTCCTGTCTAGCCTGCGAAAGTAGCGTGTAACGTTTCTCGTCGCTACGTTACTACTTCGTTCTATAAATAACTCCGCTACAGAGACCGCTACCCTGGTTAAAAAGTAGCGAGCTACCAGCACGCTACTGAGAATTGTAGTTAAGCTATGTAGCTTCGCTACTTGTAGCAAGCTACTGCCCATCACTGCCTGTCAGACCCTTTCAGAGGGATTACAATCATTTTTTTGAAAGATCCGAACAAATACAAATAGCTACTCATTATTCAATAAAGCTTGATGCAGGCCAAAGGAAGGAGGGTTTGCAGAATCAGTTGATTGAAGAGCGGTTTAAAAGGGAGTGTTTTGGTGTGGCTGCGGATAAATCTCCGGGTGAAGGAGACGTGGAAATCAACGCGCGTGCGGCGCAGCATACTCTCAATGTGAGGTTGGCTAGGTTAAGGTTCCAAGAACACGCAGAGGCCAAAATGGAACAGGAAGAAATGGCGCTAGCTGCAAAGTGTGAGCAAGAGGCTGCCAAGGCAGAGCGAGTTGAGATATCGGCTGTTGCCAAACGAGATTGCGATGAGATGGAAGCAATTGAAGCAGCACATGGAGAACGCGCCCAGGCAGCCTCTAACGGCGAGGTAGTGCTGCATAATGCTGGTATACTGTGCAATTAAGAGCCAGGATTTGACAGTTTTCTTTTATTATTTGAGGATATAACAGTTGTGGGTGGCCAGCACATAGGTGGACGATTCTGATGCAGAGTGCTTTAAAGGAACACGGCAACCTTTTGGGAAATTTGCTTATTTGCCATCTACCCTGGAGTTAGACAAGCAGATACTATACCTTTTTCTTCTCTCTATACATGCATTAGGCTTAGGGAACAGCTGCACCGTTAACCTAGCTTAGCGTAATTTACTGGAAGTAGGTGTGAATGAATGAAAACTTTATTTAACAGATTGCAGAATGGGGTACAATACAGTACGGCTCAATACACACAATTGTTAAGGGGATGCAGACCTGAGAAAGACGTTTGTCTTGTTTCCATCAGGGTCCCCCATTTGACAGTGCCAGTGTAGCCTAGTTCCCAACAGTAACGAAA
The DNA here is from genome assembly GCF_963971535.1 of Notolepis coatsorum. NCBI lineage: Eukaryota > Metazoa > Chordata > Actinopteri > Aulopiformes > Paralepididae > Notolepis > Notolepis coatsorum. The sequence goes on along the minus strand of NC_140181.1, from coordinate 107,983,914 downwards.
TACACTCCAAATACAACTCCAAAACGTTCCTGTAAACATGTTGTGACCTGTGTATTTACCAATATTATGTTTACAATATGTTGGTTTATTCTGTAAAATACGTTATTTTCTTCCTTTACCTGCCCTTCTCACTCTCTATAAAACTTTGTATGAACCCCTCATTAATTATTGTAATGTCATATGGTGCAACACTTACCCCAGCCATCTCAAGAAACTTGAATGTTTACAAAAAAATCTACTACGATTAGTGTCATGGTGCGGGTTTAATACACCCTCACGTCCTTTGTTCCATGGCTTTGGTCTCCTGAGGCTTGCTGATTTTAATGTACACCAAAATGCATCAATTATGTATCAAGTTGTAAATAACATGAATAACAGACTGTCTGAGCTTGTCCCAGTCTGCCGTCCACTGCACATCCATAACACAAGAAATAGGCATCTTATCTTTGGCAAGAGGAGAAAGCTCAAATGTGCCAGCCTAAGTATAGCATGCAGGGGCCCGCAGATCTGGAACGAGCTCGACGAGAGTCTGAAACTGTCAAAATACATCTCGACCTTCAAAAAATCACTGAAAGAGGAATTGCTCAAATCATATCTCTAAATAGAATCCATACTTACGAATATTAATTGTCTGTATTTATGTATCTATGTTGTATGTATGTTAGTAGGTAGGTGTGTAAGCCTACCCATGTTGTATGTTTTTGTTTGTTTTTTATTTGTGATCAGGCTCTGTCCAAAAGCTTTAAATAGCTTCTTGGGAGACCTGGCACACGTGTAATGGAGGTCCGTGAGTATATCCACAGTCACAGAAACAGGGGTGTTGACAAGTGACTGTGGCAGTAAGCGGGCTGCGAGTTAAACTCACTTCCTCATAACAGGGTTAATAGACGCATATAGGTACGGTATTTAGGAGTGGATTCACTTCTTAGTGCAGCGGTCTATGTCGCCGCCCACGGAGCGGGAGCTCCCCTGTTCGACTCCCCCTCGGGACATCAGATTTTAATACACAACGCAGAGGAGTCCGAACCGATCTGTCACACACGCACACAATCTCGACGATGATGTTCTCACATGAAGATATGTATATGTAATATATCGTGTGTGTGTGTGTGTGAATAAATGCATTCATTCATTCACCATGTGGAGAAATTAAAAAAATTACATTTTCATTTTCTAAGCAGATATATACTCGGAACAATGTTGGCGGCATTGGTGGTGTAGTGGTTAACACTGTCGCCTCACAGCAAGAAAGTCCAGGGTTCGATTCCCGCTTGGGGACCAGGTTTCTGCGTTGCCAGGTACCCAGGTGGGGTATCTCCCAGGCCTTTCTGTGTGAAGTTTGCATGTTCTCCCCGTGCTTGCAAGGGTTTCCCCCCCTCCCCCCGATAAGAGAAACCCAATGGAAAAACATGCACAACAGATCGCTAACGCTGTTGCGTCCCTGATGAAGACCGGCAGGAGCACTTGGATTGGTCCCCGGGGCGCGGTCCCACGTCGATGCCCCTATCTGCTCCCGGCTGCCCTTGGGGGGAAGGACGACGGGATGGGTCAAGTGCAGAGACTCAATCGCATCGGCGACCCAACAATTGCATGTGTGTGTGTGTTCCTGTGTGTGTGCCGCCCATCGCATGTGTGTCACTGCATGCCAAATAAAGACTTCTCCGAAGTCCTGCATTATATAAACTAGGCTACACTGGCACACCTACTTCCAGTGAATGACGCTAATGTTAAAACTGTAAATCATTGTGAAAAAGCATGATCGTAGAAATTGATTGATTGATTTAGATTTTATTTTGACAATATATAAATAAACATGTGACAGAAGCACAGTCTGGAATACTGCCAAGGATAGACACAAAAAAGTCCCTGACGTACTACATACTAAATACCAGAGAGGGTGTGGTATTTAATGAGCTTTTGCTCAGATGTTTTGGCCGCTTCTCTGTTCCAACTGTATCTGGAACGAAACCTGAGCCACACGCAGCATTTATTAATGACCCAGACGATGACAGAGACGGTTTGGAACCTGCTTTACATATCATTGTTTTTGGCAGGTTGCTTACGTACCTACCTAACCGGACCGGTTCAGAGAATAACTTATGTTTGTTCTCCTCACTGATGTGTCATTTAAAGGGCCCCTTTGCAGATCTCTCGTTTCATGTCAAGTGTTAAGTGAAAAGATAATAATAACAATTGAAATAGTAATGGAGTAGAACATAGTAATAATAGTGGAATGGCAGAATTCAATTAGTAACAATAATGATAATAGTATACATGGTACATATTGTGTCCTAACAGGTCTCATGTTCTCCAACCGTTAGTTCTCCAACTATTGGCAGCAGTCCATGCCCACGGTCGTGGAGCCTGATGACTACTGCCACAAAGGACTGGCCGAGGCGGTTTGTGGGGTGTCGGGGGGGGGGGGGTAAGTCTATGGCTGAACGTGCTCCACCATAATTTGTAGGTATGTATAAAAAATGGCTAGAGGAACTCTACAGGGTAACATACAGTTTGGCAAATATTAATAAGGTATTATTAAATTTTTTTTTATTGTTAACTAAGTCCATTTTTCAATATAAGTCTAGTAATGTATGAATTAGTAAATAAAATATGTTCTGATGGGGTGGGATTAAATAAGTGTATGCTTCTTCCCACTCCTTTTCAAATATGTAAATGACAAAAAAAAGAAAGAAATTGAGTTTGACTTTTTTGTTTGTTCTTTGTTATTTTTAATTGTTTATATACATTTATTATTTGAACAGCTTAAGGCTATATATGTACTTGATGTTTGTTTCTTATGTTGCATATTTGAAATAAACTTCAATCAAATCAAAATCAAACCTCCACCTCCTCCCCTCAGATGGTGATGGGAGTTATGGGGCACCAGCTCCTCGGTCTTCCTAATGTGGATGTGGAGGTGGCTGTACTTGTCCTCGTTATCACTGAAGATGTAACGGATGATGGAGGAGTCACCAGAGGACTGCTGCAGGTGGCATATGCTCGGGTTGTAGCAGACGTTGGAGGTGTAGAGGGTGAACAGGAAGGGTGACAGCACAGTTCCTTGGGGGGCTCACCGGCACATCTGATTGGCTGCGCTGCAGTTTAACCCACTGTGGTCTGTTGAGGAGGTAAAGTCGTCTGTGATCCAGGCCACCGGGCCGTGGTCCAGTTGCACCCTTGTGAGCTTCTCTGCTAGCCATATTTATAGGCGCTGCAGACATCGAATAACATGATTGTCACTGTGCTGCACGGCCTCTCCAGGTGTGTGTAGGCTCTGTGGAGCATGTAGATAATGGCCTCTCCAGGTGTGTGTGTAGGTGTCGTATATTATGATAAATATAGCTCATAAAACTCTATATAAGGCGCTGAAATATGTCCCTGAAAGCAAACCAAGTGTTATGGTTTGTAACCGACCCCAATCGCACAACACAAGACAGGTATGAGAGTAAGCCAAAACAGGGCAAATATTTATTATAGAACAAAAAGCGGCACAGTCCCTTTAAGGGAAAACACAAAAACACTAGAGTCAAGGAAATATGGAAAATGCGGCACTGTGCCTTTAAGAGGCGACCAGGCTAAGGGACTAAGGCTAAGGGCCAGGGCTAAGGACCAGGGCTAAGTGTCAGGGCCAGGACCAGGGGCACTGGAGAGGGGGACAGGGACAGAGGCCCGGAGAGGCGGGCTGGAGACAGGGACAGAGAACAGGCCATCAGAAAAACACGGGGTAGGGTCCCGGAGCGGAGGGTAGGACTCCGACCATGCGTAGTGGGGCGCAGTTACCCCAAAAAAACGCACAAGGTGAGTAGATCAAGCGAAAAAAACGCTGTCTACCCCACCATGCACCCCGCCAGCCGCCTAGCAGCGGGATGCAGAAAGGGTTCAAGCTCCAAGGGCTGCACCTCTTCTTTCCTTTAGAGGCGGGGCCCCCGGCCACGGCCGCGAGATAGAGCCCCCCCAAAGGTTCCGATGACGACCAAGGTCCTCCCGCCGGATTATTACAGTGCCCTACCCCCCCCCCCCCCCCCCCCCCCCCCCCCAGGGCCACGTGCTACTTACTGAGCCGAGCGCTGGGAGAGGGAGTGCGCACGTGCTTGACCGTGAGTTACAGAAGGTGCCACGGGGGCCATCTGCCTTAAGCAGCTCCGCCATGGCCCCCCCCCCCCCTGTGACGGTAGGTCTGCCCCACCCATTCTCATACCGGAAGCTCCGGGCCAGGTCTGACGAGGCAGCCGCCAACGAGCTTCCTAGGAATGCAGGGGCCTTCAGGCCGACAGGTGACTAGCAAAGCAGAGCACGACTGACACCTGTTGGACACTAGGCTAAGACTGGTCCCACCCGGCGCGGCCTGTGTCCCCCAACGTAGCTGCCCCTCCATAAACCTGGAGCACCAGACAGGGTGCGTACGTTTGGCCGTAAGTCACAGGGGTGCTATAGAGGGACTGACCCTCATTTCCTCACCTTTCCAGCGTGTTGTCTCTGTCTGTCTCGCTAGTGCATGTTCTCTCTCTCTCTCCGTTCTCTCTCTCTCGTCTCTCTCTCTCATCTCCCTCCCGCCTCCTGTCCATGTGCACTGTGCTGTGTGTGTGTCTGTAACCCCTCCCCCTTCTGCTCAGCATGGACACACAAACGCCACCACACATATTATTGACCAATCACGTGCAGCTTTAAAAAACAACAACAACAACAACAACAACAACAACAACAACAACAACAACAACAACAACAACAACAACAACAACAAAATCAGGAGCCGGCTCCCGTAGTTCACTTCAAAGAGCCGGCTCTAAGAGCTGTTTAGTTCGCGACCGACTAGGGGTGTAAAGGTACACATATCCGTACCGAACCGACCCGTTTCAGTGTGTACCGTATCGTACAGAAAGGCTGTGTAGTGTACCGAACAAATACAACGGTATGTTAACCACTAACCCACCGGGGCTGTTTTTTTTCACAATATTTTTTTTTATATCTACTTTTTCTCCCCCTTTTTTCTATATTTTTCTCCCATCCCAATTTAGTCGTTATGCCAATTCCCTTCCTGGTCGTTGCGCGCTTTTGCCCCCTACTCTCGGCCTGGGGAGGGAGAAGACTACCACATGTCTTCCTCCGATACATGTGGAGTCAGCCAGCCGCTTCTTTTCACCTGACAGCGAGGACTCTCGCCGGGGGAGTGTAACGCGTGGGAGGATCACACTATCTTCCCCAGATCCTTTCCCTGCTGAACAGGCACCCCGACCGACCAGTAGGAGTCGATGTTTACAACGACCAGGATACATACCCCACCGGCTTCCCACCCGCTAACACTGCCAATTGTGTTAGTAGGGACGACTGACCAAGCCGGAGGTACCGCTGACAGCTGGATTCGATCCCAGAGTCTCTGCGGTGGTAGGCGAGCGCTTAGTCTGCTGCGTTACCCAGCCGCCACAATCTAATATAATTATTTTATATTTTTTTTTTTAAATGTACAAGTCGATTATTAATTTCAATATAGAATATTCATTGACAGCCCTACAAGTACAATTAGTTACTGCACACTACATCACCCCTGAGTGGAACATGGAAAGCCAAACTTTCCCCCACTGTACCAAAAACCCGTACCGAACCTTGACTTCAAAATCGAGGTACGTACCGAACCGTAGTTTTTGTCTACCGTTACACCCCTACGACCGACACATCACTAGGTCAGAACACGTTTAACGAGAGTCAGAGATCAGGGTGAAGAGTCAGGTAGGATGGGAAACACAGAGTTACGATCTGGCAGCATCATGACATCTGAGGCGGGGTTATATTACTGACATAATTGGCCCATAGATGTCAATCAGCTGCTCCGCTGACAGCAGCACACCTGAACTACATACCTGACTAACGGGAGAGAGAGAGAGAGAGAGAGATAGAGAGATATGGAGAGAGAGAGAGAGAGAGAGAGAGAGTGAGAGGGAGGGAGGGAGCGGCAATCCATGTATGAACGGCAGTGATGCCACAGATTACTTGTAAAAGTAATCTGATTACTGATTACTGATTACTCCTTTAAAAAGTAATCTAAGTTACTTTACTGATTACTTGATTATCAGAGTAACTTAGTTACTTTGAAAGTAACTAGGTTACGAAGTCGTCGTCGTTCCCCCAACAGTTTTTTTTTTAAACGCTTTATTGAAAGTGCATAAATTGTTTTTAACTTGTTTCTCTGCACATAACGTAAATTGTTAAACTAGTGCTTCAGCTTCTGTACCATCAAGTATGGTAAAGCAACAGTCTATGATGCTCACAGCATTAGAGCAGCCAGCCAGTGGTTTTACAAAACCAGTGTATCACATCTAACAAATGCAGGCTGAACTATTCAATTATATCAACTGTAACTATTAAATTGTTTTTATAAATGTCTCTCTATAAACATACAATCAGTCTCTCTTTAACATGTAAATTAACTGTAAATCTGGCAAATAAGAGCTTTTGCTCTGCCACCATCAACCCTCCTGTACCTAGTCGAAGCGTCGGCTAGTGTTGTGATTCCAGATGCTTTCAATGCAATTGGATGTGCTGTTTTTAGCGGTAGACAGTATTTTGTTTCCTCCGCCGTGAAGTAGTGACTGAGGCTACGTTTAGACGAGCGTTTTGGGGTGGAATTCTGAACAGAAACCGCAAAAGTCATCTTGCGGTTTCACTTTTAATTTTGCCAAGCGTTTTGGGGTGGAATTCTCCGACGATGGAGCCCTGCTGTCACACGATTGGCGCATATGTCACATGACGTGCTGTGAAGACCCGCCCTACTCTGCCTCTGATTCGCAGACTGTGGATGGGGAATGTGATTGAACCAAAGCAGAGTCACTCACAGACAGAGGGACCAGTCACGCCGCGGGACACATTCTTGTATTTAACCCTTTCACTGCCACACCACGTCACTCCCAAAAGAAAAACAGCTCAAAATGTATTTTTGACTGTCGAAAACGAAATAAAATACTGCATTCCGCCTGCATTATGAATTTATGATGAGATAGTAACGAAATAGTAATGCACAGCCACTTGGACAAGTAACTGCAATCAGATTACTGGCTTTTAAAGATTAACGCGTTAGATTACTATTTACTTAGTAACGCGTTACTGGCATCACTGATGAACGGTGCTATATAAATACAGTAATTATTATTTATTAATTTATTAGTATTACCTATGTGGTTCAGATGCAGCATGATGATCCAGGCCTCACCCCCTGTTTTATATAAAATGCAGAGAGTATGAAAAGACAAGGTCTAAGCCAGACAGTAGCATGGAAGGAAGTTATTCCATGCAGAATGGTATCCTGTACTCAGGGCCGCCTCAGGGGGTGTGCGAGCAGTGCGGTCGCACAGGGCCTCGCGGGGAGGGGGGCCTCGCAATTTTTTTTTTTTTTTTTTTTTTTTTTTATATTTTTGCGAGGCCCCCCTTCCCGCGAGGCCCTTTTTCATCACAGACCTAAAATCTAGTTTTGCTTATATGCTTATATATTTCACATTAGACACGTTTGTAGAATGTGTCTGACTTGTTCCTGGGTCTGCAGTGACATACTATTGGTTTCAACGAAGGGAGCTCTGGGGCTCTGCAGCAGACATACTATTGGTTGCAACGAAGGGAGCGGAGTGGTTACTTACATCATGTGTAGTACGCCCTACGCCGGCGTGAGTCAGCTGTGTTTGACTATTTCGCGCGTGCAGCTTTTTACTATTATGCTTAGTTATGCCAGTCTAAACCACATTGCAGGCTTGCACGAGGAAGGATAATAATTATGATCTAACGTTGATTTCAGGAAGATCCGATAATCAGGCGAAAAATTTCAATGTGTTTATTGAATTACACAAGAAAACGCAGTTTTCGCGTCTTTTCCCTGGAATGACTCAGAAGCAACCAAACTATATTCATATTCAAAATGGTATAAAACCGAAATGTACGGATGAAAAAACAATCTGTTTTTGCACGTTGACCAGAAGCAAGTCACTGAGACTCGGCATTATTAGACCCATAGCTATACTATAAAATATAGGTTTAGCTCTACAAACTACAACTACGTTTACATGGGGTTAATGGACGGCAAGGAAGGGGTCACTTCCCGGAAGGGGCGTGGCACTCAATGCGCCAAGTGGTGCATGCATTTTTCAAGTTTAATTAAAAGAGACAAACATACCCCAGTCTGCCAAATGTGATGTCATTGCCTCAAGTTGTAAGAAGGTTTGCAGATAGCCATCTTTCCTAAGCCATCTCTTAGTCAGTCACCTTCTCTGGGGATACAAAGGTTGCTGGTTCGAGGCCCAAGATGGCAAATTCAAACTTGCCAACCATGCGGCAATTTATGCACATATATCAGAATTGTATCAACAAAATCCATCATGCCAATAGGCCTAAAATCAGTAACATGTAAATGGATTTGAAATAAGACAAGAAATTATTCGACAAACATGTGTATCAGAAACAATGTTTTTGACATCTCGACAACATTGAAAATGAGGGTGACCTCGATGGTCTTTTCAAGAATAAATAAAGGTTGATGAAGATGACACACCGCAGACACACCTGGTGTCACATTAATTGGCTGGATGGGGAGTGAGGGTTGCCAGAGAGTGGAGATTGCTCAAGGCTTTGAGATGTTGATCAGGTTCGCCTGGCATACGATCAGGGGCGGAGCTAGGGGGTGGCTACCTGGGCTCAAGCCCCGGATGTATTCTGAAAAGCCCCGAATCTATTTTAAATTTTTTTTTTTTTTTTTTTTTTTTACAATTCATCATTGTTACATGAAAATATGTTTGCACCAGATTTAGCAGAAGCTAATTTCCATCTGTGGTCTATCCAGCTGCTAACTGTATTTGAGTGAGTTAAGTCCTGGTGTTATGGTAGACTCAGACCTAAGCTTTAAATCACAATCAACAAGTTGACAAAAACTTAATTCTTCCACCTTAGAAACATAGCTAAAGTACGGCCATTTATAAATCAAAAGGACGCTGAAAACCAGATCCATGCCTTTATCTCAAGCCAACTCGACTACTGTAATGCACTCCTTACCGGCCTCCCGAAAGAATACGATGATAACTATTTTATTGCAATGCACTATTGCATTATTTTATTCTATTTGACTAACGATAGGTTATGTAGATAACCTAGTTATATTAGTATAGGCTAAGCGTCCCGCTCTGAGCCTTACGAGATACTCATATCTCCTGTGATACCTAATGTATCTCCCACGAACAAAAACACATGCACCCCACCTGTATGGGGCCCCGCCCCTTATGGTGGCCACCGCCCATATAACCATGACCCTGGTCATGAAACACCCTTCCTCGCCAAAACCCGTCCCAGGAAAAGATCCCTCAAGAGGGAACTCAGGGCGCGCAGAGCGGGACGCTTAGCCTATACTAATATAACTAGGTTATCTACATAACCTATCGTTATATATCGTATAGCATCGCGTCCCGCTCTGAGCCTTACGAGATAATGGGGAAGAGCGGGCGCGAGACCCGACAGATGTACCCCCTGAGGACCCGTAAGCCCACATCAAGGGGTGCGGGGAGCCCTGTCACCCCATCCTTCCTAACGAAGGGGGGGCGCAGTCAACTCCACCTGAATGCGAACAAGAGGGAGCCAGAACCCCTTGAACACACCGTACAGGCGGAACCACGTGTGACTCAACACACTGCGGCCCATACCCATACACTCCTGCTACCCGACCAAAGGACGGGAAGCAGGAAAGGCCACAGACCCCAGAACCGCCTGGGAGACAGAACCCCCGGTCATGTCCATGAGGAAAAACCTTACAAAGGAGCCCGGGGAGGACCATGAAGCTGCAGCACAGATGGCCTCCACCGAGGCCCCACCCAGGAGAGCGGCAGAGGCAGCCACCCCACGAGTGGAGTGCGCCCTGACGCCCCCAGGGGGATCCTGCCCAGCCAGCGTGTAGCAGAGGGTAACACCCTCGCACAACCAATGGGACAGGCGCTGCTCCGACAGTGCCTTACCAGCACGAGCCCCACCGTAACAGACAAAAAGCTGGTCGGTAACCCTGAAATCCTGAGTACGGCTGAGGTAAATCCCCAAGCACGGACTGGACATGACAGGTGAAGGCCCGCATCTAACTCACCAGTGTGAGGAGGAGGACGAAACGCCTGAACCACAATATCCCGGGAGCGGAAGGAACTCCGGATATTCTCAGGCACGAAAGCAGGATTAGGTCGCAGAGTGACACCGCAATCGGTCCGAAAAGACAGGCACTCTGGATGTACCGAGAGAGCACAGAGCTCACCTACGCGTTTAGCGGAAGTGACAGCCAGAAGGAACGCGGTCCTGAAGGACAGCTGTCCCAACGGCGCCCGCTCGAGCGGCTCAAACGGGGCCAAGGACAACCGACCGAGGACCAATTGAAGATCCCAAGTCGGAGCCAAGGAGCGTTGCACCGGCTTAACGCGTCGAGCGCCAAGCAGGAAACGCTTCACAAGAGGGTGGCTGAACAAGACATCCCCTCAAACCCCTCATGATAGGAGGATATAGCTGCTGCATATACCCTCACCGTCGAAGCCGACAGTCTATCAAGGAGAGACTGGAGGTAACTAAGGACAGCAACCAGGGGGCAGGAGACTGAGTCCAGGCCCCCCGCCTTACACCACACTTGGAACATACGTCATCTGCCCGCGTAAGCGCGACAGTGGAGGGAGCATGTGCAGTCCAGATGGTAACACCATCAGGATCAAGAACCTGCGCCCCTCAACGTACCCGTCCCAACAACTGACCTAACAGATGTATGGGGAAGAATCCCTGGCGGCACGGCATCGGTCCCAGACCTGCCTGGCCATGTCCAGACGCAATCCTCACCCGTCAGGATGAGGGCCGCCCCGCGACAGTACACCTGCACCCACATTCTCCCTGCCGGGGATGTGGGGAGCCCTTAGGCCGCGCAGATGGAGGATGCCCATAGCCAGCCGCCCGCCGCCTGGTGCAGACAGGGGGAGCGTACTCCTCCCTGTCTGTCGATACACGACACTGACGTCGTATCGTCCGTCCTGATCAACACCATTTGTGGACCAGAAGGACCGCTTTCAACACCAACACATTGAACGTAGCGCAGACCGGGCAGCATGGTTTGCCAGCTGCCCCCTACTGCGTTGGCCCGACGCATCACCAGCGAGGGAGGCGTCGGTGAAAACGCGACGTGAGACAGCGCCGTAACCGTCCTAGGACGGAACCTCCCGAGCGTGTTGACAACACGCTCCGAGATGGATGCCCATAGCCCTCCAACCGTTGACTGGGAAGAGGAATACTCTACATCCAGTGTACAGCAACCCCAGGCTGGTAGAGACCTGCCTGGTACGAGACCTGACGATCCACCTTGACCGCGAAGGACCAGAACGTCATCAGGGCAGAACACTCCGTAACCCCGGATGACGCAGAGGCCCCAGTGCGGCCTCCACGCACTTGGTGAAGATGCGGGGAGCCAGAGAAAACCGAACGGCAGCCTCTGGTACTCATACGCTAACCCTGCAAAGGAAGCGTAGGTAAGCCCTAGGATGGAAGATCGGGGATGCGCATACGCATCCTACAGGTCTATGGAGGAGAACCAGACCCCCACCTGACAGTGTTCAACAGGTAGGAGACGATCCAAAAAATGCTGAACCTTCCCATGGGACAGGTCCAGCCTGGGTCTTACACCCCTCCCTCCCGACTTCTCGGGCAGAGAACACCGGGAGGAGAACGCCACGACGATGGCTTGCTTCGTCCACAGAGATTGGATCTCGTCGACCAGAGCTGTCCCTGCTGGAGACCCCGACAACAGGGTCTGTACCAAACCTGAAAACGGGTGGGGTTGTGTAAACACAAGTCCCCGCCTCACCATTCTCTCCATCTACCTCGACATATGGTACTGCCGTAGTCATATGTGACGACACTCCCAACGCACCCGCCGTCACGTGGCGCAGGTCCGCCAGGAACTGTAGATAGTTGGCCCGGTCCCCCCCGCTGTGCGAAGACAACCCTGGAATCGTGCGAGGAGCGCGTTCCGTGTCGGAACACCTGACCCTGACACCACCCACGAGGCAATCGCACCCAAGGGGGAACCCCGACAGAAAAAGGGCCTGTCTGATACGGGGGGCTTCCGATCAAAAAAGCCCCCCCACTGAACACCCCTCCAGAACATGCTGAAGGAGTCGTTCTGCAGCCGGACATGCAAGGTGTAAGGCCCCCATGGGTTCCTACACACCGTAGCCCTGCAGTGATATCACTACCACCCCAAACCATGTGAGCTGTGACCACTTGCCAATATTCCAGGAGTGGGAGCACCAACATGATACCTGGCCTGGCGAAGGCGAGGCCGGGGAAGCCCGCACTGTGTGCCTCAAAAGGTTTCGAGCCCCCCTGCTGACAACACTTAAGTTGACAGACGTAACACCAGGCTCAACCAACACAGTTCAAGGTGTGGGAGCCGCTTGACAGCACAACATTCTCACGGACAGACCCAGGCTCAGCCATCAACTGGGTGTCAGCCCCTGTCTCCATGAGAAGCGAAGAATGGGGCCGCATACGCTTCAATGAAGGTTCGCGGCCCGCAGCCAAAGGAGAACGCTCAGAGCCCCGCTTCTGGGGATACCAGAGAGAGGATTGAACGGGGAGCGGGCTGCTCGCGGCAAAATGACGACGGAGTGGTTTACCAACACCGAAATCACCCAAAATGGCCGATCCCTCGGCCGCCAAGACTGTCGGCCTCGCGATACCCTGTCGATTCTCCAACCAGGGCACCACTGGCGGGGGAAACATGGCCGCCTGTCGAGGGCCCCGTCATCGCCGCTGACGAGGCCGTGCTCTCTCTTCTTCTGGCTGCGCGGTGTGAGGCGGTGTAGGGCCTAGGACAATACCGCCCGCGCTCCAGCAGAAGACCAAAATCCCCTGCGGAGAGGGGAACCCTGAGCGGTTATAGCTTGCGGCTGGGTCAAAGCTAATAACGTCAACATCCTCGACGGAGTGGTTTACCAACACCGTGCGCGATGTGTCGACGTCGGCCGGCCCTCAAGGCCCCTCCACCAGACACCATTTCTGTAATAGAAAAAACACCAATTCGAACACAGTTCTAATCGTTGCCAATTCCATACCGTGGCGGTACAAGCCTTAACAGCCCTCCAGCCACTCGCCAGGCCGACCCATGGTGTCGGCCGGGCGGGGCATTGTTTCAATATATCAAAAACAAAGGACTGACGTTAACATGGAGCACCAGTGGTGATTGCAAACAGCACCCTCCACTGTGGTGTGGACCATGAAAAGGTTAAATGAATAAAAGAGCTAAACCACAAAAACTGTAGAATGAGCAAACCCATACACACAAAGTTTAAGGGGAGACGGACCAGACCCGTCTTCATTCAAAATATTCACAACAGAACACCAGCCCTAGTTTAGCCCATTTACCAAAAAAGGTAAACAAAGCCCCCCCCCCGCACTACTCCCCCAGTATACCGATTGACCGTCAGTATGAATGGTTTGAGAGGAGAGAAAGCTGTAGCAAGACAGACCTTCTCATAGCAGAGTGACAAAATGAAACAATAGCCCCCTACACAGGGCCGCCCCAGGAGATGGGGGGCCTCGCGTCTAAAAACGCACAGGGCCTCACATTTCTCCCAAGCGGCCCTGCCCTTATACTACTGCAGCCTAACGCCAGGCAATGTGGAACCCAAGACAACAATTGCCTGTGCACAGACACGCAACATGTTTACCATGTCGGCTGGACCCATAGCCCCACTACCCGACGCCAACCCAGATGGGAACACCGTTCAACAAACCCCGCCGGAACACAAGGTAATACCTGGCTAGAACCTAGCCACGACCTACCCCGTTGTCAACCCATTTACCCGAAAAAGGTAAATAGAACTCAAAACCCCACAACAGCTACCGACTGACCTTCATTGATGAACCGGGCAAGAGGCGGGAGAGTGACAACATCTCACGGCGGAGACATTAAAACAGCATAGCAATTAGCAGTAGTGATAGCATGCGGCAGTAGCGATAGCATGTTAGCATAGCTTTAGATGTTTTAGCAGCACGCCCAAGACAGCTTGGAAACCGTTCCCTGCAGAGAACGTTCACCAAACCATCTTGCCCCTGGCGCCAACACACAACAAGGTTGTGTTAACAACACAAACCAGCATTACTAACACTAATACCCATGCCTGAAGACACAGGGCCTACCTGAGTACAAGCTGGCCCGACAGCCAGCCTTGTACAGCTGAACCTCGATGTGCAGTCATCAAACGAGGAACATCACAGGCCCGTCGTGTCGCCGAAAACATGCGTCGAAGATGCCAGGGGCCAGCAACCTCCGGTAAGCTTCCAACATTATTAATCTTCCTTAATCTTTTCATTCCGCTAGCTCGTATGGTGCACGCATCCAACACGCTGGGACGAAAATAGAGGAAGGGTGTTTCATGACCAGGGTCATGGTTATATGGGCGGTGGCCACCATAAGGGGCGGGGCCCCATACAGGTGGGGTGCATGTGTTTTTGTTCGTGGGAGATACATTAGGTATCACAGGAGATATGAGTATCTCGTAAGGCTCAGAGCGGGACGCGATGCTATACGATATATAACTATTTTATTGCACTGCACTATTTTACTTTGTATCAGTGAATCATAGACGCCTGGCCATAAGAGCATTCGGAGCATCTCTGCTCTCCCACTATTGAACTTGGGGGAGCAAAGGTATGCTCTTGCTCCACCACTTTTTGATTATATGAAAAATATGATATATCCCCCCCCAATATATAAATCTAACCATAACTACGTTATGGTTAACTGAGTTTTATAGTGAAAAGAGCAGCTTTATTGGTCAAGATTGAAGGCTCTATATTGCAGGAAATTGCACGTACAGGTTCATTAAATTCAAAAAAAATCTGTCGTGGAGGGGGTTGTGCCGGACCCCCTCCAAACCACCCATTGCCTGCCCAAAAACTAAAAAAAAAAAAAAAAAAAAAAAAAAAAGGGGGGGGGCCCATCTGGGCTAAGCCCCGGATCTCCTACAATCCTAAATCCGCCCCTGCATACGATGCCTTCTGCCACGATCACTGCATGCTCTGGCATGAATTACTGCTGCCATGATCACCTGAGACGCTGGCAATGACACCCCTTTATAAATTTGCTTAGTTACCACAAAATCTCTCAAGACGTAACTAGCGTCGCTCTAACTGTGCGGTGCAATTAGCGCCAACCTTTGTGAATTGGGAGTGCTTTTGCTTAGAAAACGAAAATGTCTAATAATTTTCTTTTTATTTCTCCACGTGGTAAATACACAGGTCCAGTGGCGGCTGGTCCATAGAGGGCGCTAGACCGCCGCCCCCCCCCCCCCCCCCCCCCCTGGTTAAAAGAAGAAGAAGAAAGGAAAGTATTCACGCCCCCCGGCCCCTAGCGGCCTAGCCCCCTCCAACCCCTTTTCATGGGCGCTCGATCTCA
This sequence comes from Notolepis coatsorum, assembly GCF_963971535.1. NCBI lineage: Eukaryota > Metazoa > Chordata > Actinopteri > Aulopiformes > Paralepididae > Notolepis > Notolepis coatsorum. The sequence continues at coordinate 107,968,478 of NC_140181.1, read as the reverse complement.
GCTCCCCGGTCGGTGCGCAACTCACAGGGCAAATACATACGTACGTGTAAATAAATACGTACGTACAATGGCTTCTCCTACCATTGTTATGCCGACGATACTCAACTCTTCCTCTCCTTCCCTCCCTCAGATATCCACGTCTCTGAGCGGATCTCGGCCTGTCTGTCCGACATCTCCGCCTGGATGACGACCAACCACCTCAAACTGAACCTAAGCAAAACAGAATTGCTCCACCTGCCGGCCAAATCCTCCCCCCTGACAACCTTTCAATCACAGTCGAGAATGCAGCTGTGACTGCGTCCCCGACCGCCAAGAACCTTGGTGTTGTCCTCGACGACCAGTTGAACTTCTCTGCTCACATTGCAGCGATGACCAGAACCTGCCGATTCCTCCTGAGCAACGTCAGAAGGATCCGCCCCTTCCTGACAAAAGAAGCCACCCAACTCCTCGTCCAATCAAGAGTCATCTCCCGCCTCGACTACTGCAACGCACTGCTCGCTGGCCTCCCGGCCACTGCCACTAAGCCTCTTCAACTCATTCAGAACGCAGCGGCCCGCCTGATCTCAAACCTACCGAAGTCGGCCCATGTCACCCCACTTCTTAGGGACGTGCACTGGCTCCCCATTGCTGCACGAATCCGCTTCAAGGCCCTCGACCTGGCATACCGTGCGTCAATGGTCTCTAACTACACACTCTCAAGACCCCTACGCTCTGCATCTTCTGGCCGCCTCAGACCTACTCCTATCCAAGCTCCGGGAGGGTCATCAAAGAGAAGTCGCCTATTCTCAGTCCTTGCCCCACAATGGTGGAATGAACTACCCACCCCAGTTAGGACAGCCGAATCACGTCCAATCTTTCGCCGTCGACTAAAGACGCACTTCTTCAACCATTATCTGAATAATTAAAACAAATAAAAAATGAACCCTAACTAACCGTACTGTCATGCACTTGTCCTAATAAACTAACCTACACTGTAGCACTCAACACTTTGATGAACATTGTTGCTCAGCTGATAGAGTTGTGCCCTTCCTGATGGCTTGTCGTACAGAACTTGCAAGTCGCTTTGGATAAAAGCATCAGCTAAATGACTAAATGTAAATGTAAATAACACAATCAAATACGATATCCGAGGGCGCTTGGTCTAGTGCCCGAGCTAGTCACTCTATTGGCTGAGAGTGGCACGTGACATCGCCTCGAGGGGCTTACTAGGAAATATGCTCTGCTAGTAGTTGTCTGGTTGTCTGCTAGTAGTTAGCTGGTTCGGTAAGAACAACAACAACAACAACAACAACAACAACCTATATGGCTAGCTGGATGCAGTCTGAGCAGTGGACATATACACTTTATCAAGCCCTGCTGGACCGAGGCTCGCTTCAACTAAACAAGTGAGTCGCGTTCTCTCTCTCTCTCTCTCTCTCTCTCTCAAGTTCAAGTTCTTTAATAGTTGTCATACAGAAGTACAGAATACTTTCATACAAAATGCTTCTTACTGTTACGCTCCAGAGACTGTGCTAGACAAGATAGTATCAAATAACATAATAACATAATATAGCATGAATTTAGAAGAAAATGAGGTCACAGTTGTTCGGTATAGACATATGTACAATGTTCTGAGTTACCATATAATATACAATACACAATACTATCTCTCTCTCTCTCTCTCTCTCTCTCTCTCTCTCTCTCTCTCTCTCTCTCTCTCTCTCTCTCTCTCTCGCTCTCTCTGTTAGAGCGATGCTGTGTTGTTGTGAAGGGGAAGTTGAACTAACTAATTAATTTCGCCCGGACAATGAATGGTAACTTGTTTAAAATGACAAGATATACATATGTGATTATTATTGGATGGATCAGAGAGAGAGAGAGAGAGAGAGAGAGAGAGAGAGAGAGAGAGAGAGAGAGAGAGAGAGCTGTGCGTGTTTGTGTAGGTAGGGCTATTGGAAACGTGGTTGCATTTGACTGACTGTGATCATATATTGATTGATGGCAATGGTGATAATATTCGCCAATGCGTGCGTACATGTTTGCAAAATGTTTGGTATAGCGCCCCTCCTGGAGAAGAATTCACCAGCCGCCACTGAGGACAGAACAGTGAGACAACAATAAGACAGTAAAGTGCAGTGGTAGGGGACATGGATACAGTGCAGCACAGTTCACGTCCAGAGGTCCAGCCCTAGCAGCTCGCCATAGAGGGGGGGGGGGGGGGCAGGGGGACACCTGACTCGTTTACCAGGTGAGCTGCTGAGGGGTAGAAGCTGAGTCTATGGTGGGACTTTAATGTCTTGGGCAGCCGTAGCCGCCTGCCGTGGGGGAGCATGTTGAAGAGGCCGTGACCCGGGAGGGCGGGGTCTGCCAGGATCTTCCTCGCCCTCCTCAAGGCCCTGGTGGAATGTAGGGACTCGCCCGATGCACATATGCATCCGATGTACATATGCCCAATGCATCTAGTCAGTCACAGTAGTAGTACCATGTAGTGCCATGTAGTACCCTGTATTGCCATGTACCCTGTAGTACCATGTATTGCCAATGTAGTACCCTGTATTGCCATGTAGTACCCTGTAGTGCCATGTAGTACCCTGTATTGCCATGTAGTACCCTGTAGTGCCATGTAGTACCCTGTATTGCCATGTAGTACCCTGTAGTGCCATGTAGTACCCTGTATTGCCATGTAGTACCCTGTAGTGCCATGTAGTACCATGTGGTACCATGTAGTACCCTGTAGTACCCTGTAGTACCATGTAGTACCCTGTATTTCCCTGTGTAGTAGACACCTGTAAGCAAAACTAGATTTTCGGTCTGTGATGGAAAGTGATTGTTAACATTATATATATTTTTTTTTTATATAAAAAATTAAAAATTCTGGGGTGGCACCTCAGGGGCACCTGAGATTTCAGGGGGGGCACGTGCCCCTGGTGCCCCAGTGGTCAAATCGCCACTGGTCTTGAGAGATTTGGTGGTAACTAAGCAAATTTATAAAGGTGATCATGGCAGCAGTAATTCATGCCAGATCATGCAGTGATCATGGCAGAAGGCATCGTAATGCCAGGCGTGCACATGAAAGAACATTTATTTTATTTAGCCTTTTTGTGTGTGTGTGTGTGTGTGTGTGTGTGTGTGTGTGTGTGTGTGTGTGTGTGTGTGTGTGTGTGTGTGTGTGTGTGTGTGTGTGTGTGTGTGTGTGTGTGTATACAACGGTGGCTGTGTTGATGATTATGTCATGAAATTGGGTCTGTTTGCTTATTTTCCATATATTTACAGAATTTGAGAAGATTATATTTTGAAAACCTCTAAAAAAAAGTTACCAATATTAAAGGACAAAACGACCCCAGTGGTTTATTTCATGCCATTAGGGGGTTAGGGTTACCCAGACAGCAGTGGAGGCTGCTGACCAAATTTTTAGGTGAAGCACAAATTATTATATTATATTATATATTAAATTATATTTTTAAAACATCCCCCACTGTGTGTCAGTGGTCAGTGGACACAGATGAAAACATATTAACATTAGGTGACAGCGCACCTGACCAGATGAAATCATATTAGGCGACAGCGCACCTGACCAGATGAAATCATATTAGGTGACAGCCCACCTGACCAGATCAAAACATATTAAGTGACAGCGCACCTGATCAGATCAAAACATTTTAGGTGACAGCGCACCTGATCAGATCAAAACATTTTAGGTGACAGCGCACCTGACCAGATCAAAACATATTAGGTGAAAGTGACAAGGAAGCCACAGACTCATACCCCCCCGACACTCAACTAACCGCCTCGGACAGTCCTTCATACCAGTGGCCATCAGGCTCCACAACAGTGGGCAGCAACTGCTGCCAGACATCGACCTGGGACTTATAGGAACCCAAGGAGGACAACTTACACTACCTTAGGCATACTGCACCTTATGTGGATACTGTGATACTGTGAATAATGAATAATGTATATTTCAGTTAGTTAGATAGTAAATTATAACACTACCTTATGCATACTGCACCTTATGTGACACTGTGAAAATATATTTCAGTTAGTTAGATAGTAAATTATATTGACCTATTTGTTTACACTGCTTGTGTTGTTTTCACTACCTGTACCCCCCCCCCCCCTTCCCCCATGCTGCTATGATGCCTGAATTTCCCCAAGGGGATCAATAAAGGAATATCTTATCTTATCTTAAAAGGAAAGATGAAATTCCCTACCTGGGTTCCATCCTATAGAGGCAAATCATTCCTGTGACAAAATGGGATCCAATGTAATAAAACTAAGTCAACCAACGAACTAGATTCCTGTACCGGATCTCCTCTCTGGTAAACAAGAATACCTTGAAGACTCTAACAGGAGCACTCATTCAAGGGTACTACGACTATGCTTGCACTTCATGGTACCAAAGCACCTCAAAGGCACTAAAAACAAGATTACAAACATCACAAAACAAACTGGTCAGACTACTGCTTGACCTTACTCCTAAAACCCACCTCACCCCTGCCCACTTTGACAACCTAGGATGGCTTAGAGAGTAGACAACAGAGTACAGCAACTTGCAATGGGCCTGGTCTACAAGATACACTACACCACTAAGATACCCATGTGCATGTCGGAATACTTCCCAAAGGTCAGTGAATACCACGACCACAACACCAGAGGGAGTTCCACAAATCATGTTCAACCCAGATAAAATAATTTAAAAAGTAAAAAAAAAAAAAAAAAAAATTAATAAAAAAAAAATTGTCATAACTTAGAAATGAGATTGCATAGGTCTATGAATCGATATCGCGATTCTGTTTTGATTAATTGCCCAGCCCTACAGTGTGTACAGTAAGTTAGCTTGGTGATTATCATTGTGATGTAGGCTAAGCTGGCTAGCTACTGTTAGCATACAAGCTTTTACAAACACTAGCCTACTTACTTTTTCATCCACAACGTTTTTTCTGATCCAGATGCATAAGTCCACTTCTTCATGTTGCTCAGTTGCTGGTTTATACTTCGGTCCTAATGTTGGCGCAAAGTTTAATTTAGCCTGACTTTACTTGTTATAGCTGTACAGCTTACTTCTACTAAACAACAACTAAACTACTTCCTTGCTCTTTCAAACAGTCAAAATGGGTCCATCTGCAGGGTCGGAGGTTAGGTTTAGCTCTGGCCAATCTCAAGTTTCTCAAGTTTCTTTATTAGTTGTCATACAGAAGTACAGAATACTTTTATACAAAATGCTTATTTCAGTTACATTTTGTATAAAAGTATTCTGTACTTCTGTATGACAACTAATAAAGAAACTTGAGAAACTTGAGATTGGCCAGAGCTAAACCTGATTGATTGATTGATTGAAAAGTTTATTAACAGATTGCAGAATGGGTACAGTACAGTACATCTCAATACATACAATTGTTAAGGGGATGCAGACCAGAGAAAGACTTTCGTCTTGTTTCCACCAGGGTCCCCCATTTTCAATTCATCATAACATATATGACATACATGACATACAGATAGACAGTACTGCTACATCTATACATTTATGACATATCAGATTTGCAAATACAGTACTGTTTGTGATACAAAAGTGTCCAGAAAAGGAGTGTATATACATTTGGCGTAGAAACTGTACATTGGAGGAGGTTGGTGGGGTGGGGTTGGGTGGGTTGGGTGAGGGCTGTACATTGGAGGTGGGGGGGGGGGGGGGTTGGGTAGGGGACACACACACATTTTACACTGTACATTGGAATATTGACAAAGCCTTACTTGGTCATTTACTGTACAACTAGGTTAGGACATTTGTAGGGGCCAGTTTCGAATTGCAGTCTCACGTAGGTGTTTTTTGAGAGTGTTTTTGAAGGTGGGTAGTGATTCACATTCCTTTACAGCTTTAGGCAGGGCGTTCCACATTGATGTGGCATAATTGCGAAACGTGTTTAGTCCCTTGTTTGAGCCGAATCTGGGTTTTACATGATTTGTGGAGCTCCCTCTGGTGTTGTGATCGTGGTATTCACTGACCTTTGGGAAGTATTTTGACATGTACATGGGTACCTTGGTCGCGTAGTGTATCTTGTAGACCAGGCCCATTGCAAGTTGCTGTACTAGTCTGTCGTCTACTCTAAGCCATCCTAGGTTGTCAAAGTGGGCAGGGGTGAGGTGGGTTCTAGGAGTCAGGTCAAGTAGTAGTCTGACTAGCTTGTTTTGAGATGTTTGTAATTTGTTTTTTAGTGCCTTTGAGGTGCTTTGGTACCATGAGGTGCAAGCATAGTCGTAGTACCCTTGAATGAGTGCTCCTGCTAGAGTCTTCAGGGTATTCTTGTTTACCAGAGAGGAGATCCGGTACAAGAATCGCGTTCGTTGGTTGACTTTTTTTATTACATTGGATGCCATTTTGTCACAGGAAAGATTAGCCTCTAGGATGGAACCCAGGTAGGTAATTTCATCTTTCCTTGTGATAATATTGTCACCCACTGTAACCGAGAAGCCGTCGGTCTTGCTGAGTTTGTTATTTGAGCCGAAGAGAATGGACTCTGTTTTGCCCATGTGTAATGATAGTTTGTTGTCGGCGAGCCATATGCAGATTTTGCCTAGTTCCGAGCTGAGGGCTTTTTCAACCTGTAACTTGTTCTTGTCAGAGACCAGCAGGGCTGAGTCGTCCGCAAACAGGAACAAGTTGCAGTAACCTGCAGATGGACCCGTTTTGACTTTGCAATGCAGCAATCTCTGATAGGATTTGCAAGGCTGCCAATCATATTCAACCTCCATGTATTGGATGGCAAGGGCTGTCAATCATTCAATCCTCCATTCAATGGCGAGAGTTTAACTGCACAGACCGTGCTTAGACGAAGTTAATAGCCTATTTCGATTGGCTGTTATTTATTATTTATATAACATTGGGTCACACCTGTGAAGTTTTCTTCACGAATAATTACTGCAGTCATTACTGCAGTGCAGGCCTGCTCAGAGCTGTCAATTTTGGCCATTTTTTAAAAAGAAAAAATTCACTGGCATTTTCTTTTACAGAGGAAAACTTTTCTAATACAAAAATATAAAATAATAATAATTAAATTTTTTTTTATATATATATAAATAAAATAAATGTATATATATATGTAAATTAATAATAATTATGAATTATGAGTGAATTTGTGTTTCACGTGTTGTCATAGAGAAACCTCCACTGCCAGACAGAAAGATTAGGAGAAGGTAAAATCTCATCCCTGTGCCCGTGCCCACCCCAACACTTGCTCAGTGTTGGGGAACAGTCCCCTAACCTAACCCTAACCCCAACCCTAACCCTAACACAAACGGGAATATAAGGGGTTACAATTCGGAAATCTTTGGAATATTTGATAGATATGTTGAGTTAGGTTCATAGTGATAAAAAAAGAATTGGAACGAAATATTACAAATTATGTTTTTTATGACCTTGAACGTGATGCAATCTTTTCATGCACTGATGTGCCAACTCTGTCAGTTACCTAACAAGGCAGAAGGGTTAAAATGCTAACACTATTAAATACAAATTTACAGTGGAGGTTAAAATAAGAATATGACTTGGCCTGAAAAAAAGTTCAGTCAGGAGATTTGTTTTGCTTTAATCCCTGTGCGGGGAGAAAAGTTTAGCGAGCCTAAGCGTGCAAGCACACACACAAACACACACACACACACACACACACACACACACACACACACACACACACACACACACACACTGTATACGTTCAAAATTAATCGTTCCAGCAAAGTAGGCTTCTATTATTCTAATTACTTGTTTTATTGGGTATAATAATAATAATAATGCATTTTATTTAAAGGCGCCTTCCTGAGCACCCAAGGTCGCCGTATAGGGTTAAAAACAAATACAATTACACACAGTAAAAACACAGTATTACAGAGTTACATAGGGGAGAAGTTATAATAAACTTAAAATGAAAGTGAGTATGCCAGTATGAACAGATGTGTTTTGAGACGGGAAACAAAGGTGGGGAGGTTGTCTATTGCACGGATGTCTTGTGGGGGAATTCCAGAGGCGGGGGGCACAGTGGGAGAAGGCTCTGGATCCCATGGTAGTCAGACAGGAAGAGGAGGATCTGAGTGACCGAGAGGGAGTGTAGGACTGGAGACGTTCTGTGAGATAAGGAGGGGCTAGGTTATGGAGGGCCTTGAAAGTGAGTAGTAATACTTTGTAGTCAGTGCGTGACATAACAGGCAGCCAGTGAAGTTGGTGGAGAACAGGAGTGATGTGGTTGGTGGAGGGAGTTCTGGTGATAATGCGGGCGGGTGAGTTTTGGACCAGTTGGAGTTTATAGAGGTACTTGTGTGGGAGACCAATGAGGAGGGAGTTACAGTAATCCAGGCGGGATGTGACCAGGGCGTGAACAAGAGTAGTGGTGCTGGTACAGTAGGTGTAAGTGAGGGGCGGAGACGATTGATGTTGCGTAGGTGGAAGTAAGCAGACCGTGTGATGTTATTTATGTGGGATTTGAATGACAGTGTGCTATCGAGGATGACACCCAGACTCTTAACCTGACGGGAAGGGAAGACTGTAGAGTTGTCAATGGTGATGGGGAAAACTGTTGAATTGACTATGGTAGATTTGGAACCAATGAGGAGTACCTCGGTTTTATCACTGTTTCGTTTTAGGTAGTTGACTGTGAACCATACATTTTCTTCCTTTAAACATTCAGTAAGGGAGGTGGCGGGGAGTGCAGTCAGGTTTAGTGGGAAAATAGAGCTGGGTGTCATCCGCGTAGCAGTGAAACTGCAGACCAGATTTTCTGAAGATGTTGCCAAGGGGTATGAGATATATTAGGAAAAGGAGAGGGCCCAGAATAGAGCCCTGGGGGACACCAGTAGTAACTGAAGTGGAGTGTGATTTGACATCTTTCAGTTGTACATATTGAGTAAGGCCTGTGAGGTATGAGTTGAACCAGTGAAGAGGGGTGCCAGAGATGCCAATGGAGGTTAGTCTGTCTAGAAGAATGGCATGTGAAATGGTGTCAAATGCTGCAGAGATCCAGAAGTATGAGTATAGTGAGGAGACCAGAATCGGTAGCCACTAGTAAGTCGTTTGTGATTTTAACTAGGGCTGTTTCAGTGCTATGGAGAGATTGAAAACCAGAGGCTTTAACTAGGTGGGTGGGAAGGGGGTCTAACTGACATGTAGAAGATTTAGCTTTTCGGATGAGGTCTGATATCTGATATGTCACTAACAGATGGGAGTAGAAAGCTAGAGAGAGAGTAGAGAATGGGAGCATCAGGGAAGGAACATGGTGAACTGTAGGTGACATTAGTTGAGGAAGACAGTTGCTGATGTATATTTGCGATGATGTTAGCATTGAAAAAGTCCATAACACTGGAACGTATTGCTGCCTCCCAACTCCACTCCCATCTCCAGTCCAACACCCTCTATGAACCCCTTCAGTCTGGCTACCGTCCCGCTCACAGCACCGAAACTGCACTGGTAAAGGTCATCAACGACCTCCTCATCTCCGCTGACTCCGGTGCCCTCAACATCCTGATCCTACTCGATCTCAGTGCAGCCTTTGACACAGTGTGTCACTCCATCCTCCTCCAAAGGCTGCACCAACTGGGTGTTGAGGGCACAGCACTTGACTGGTTCTCCTCCTACCTCACTGACAGACACCAATTCATCTCCCTCTCCGGCCACACCTCTTCCCCCTCCCCAGTCACACAGGGGGTCCCCCAAGGCTCAGTCCTTGGCCCCCTGCTCTTCATCTGCTACATTCTCCCCCTTGGTCACATCATCCGCAAATACCACCTCAACTTCCACTGTTACGCTGACGACACCCAAATCTACATCAGTACACAATCCCCCCACAGCCCACCCCTCAGTCACATCGAATCATGCATCACCGAACTCCAAACTTGGATGACCCACAACTTCCTCAAACTGAACAGTGACAAGACTGAACTTCTCATCATTGGCACCAAAACCACCCTCACCAGATCCGGACCCATCACACTCACCATCAACGACTCCACCATCACCCCCTCCCCCCTAGTCCGCAACCTTGGTGTCCTCCTTGACCCCACCCTCTCATTTGACCCCCACGTCCGCTCCATCGTGAAAACATCCTACTTTCACCTCCGCAACATTGCAAAAATCCGTCACTGCCTCTCCCCCCCCGCTGCTGAATCCCTCATTCACGCCTTCATCTCCTCCCGCCTGGACTACTGCAACTCCCTCCTCACTGGTATCACCTCCCGCTCCCTCCATAAACTGCAAATGGTCCAAAATTCAGCCGCCCGCCTCCTCACTAACACCCGGTCCCGCGAACACATCACTCCTGTCCTCCACTCCCTCCACTGGCTCCCGATCAAACACCGCATTAACTTTAAAACACTACTCCTCACCTTCAAAGCCCTCCACAGCCTGGCCCCCCCCTACCTGACTGATCTCCTTCTCCCCTACCGCCCCACCCGTTCCCTCCGGTCCTCCTCCACTGCCTCCCTCACTGCCCCGACATCCAAGCTTAAAAACTTCGGAGATCGGGCCTTCTCTCGCACTGCACCCCGACTCTGGAACTCCCTCCCCCAGTCCATCAGAGACTCCCCTACACTCTCCACCTTCAAAGCTCGGCTCAAAACCCACCTGTTCTCCCTTGCCTTCAACCCCCCCCACCCCTAAACCCCCCCCCCCTCCCCTCCAACCTGATTGATATGTCTCCAGTCTTTTTTTGTGCCATCAGGCTGTCTCCCCCGTTCCCCCCATGGTCTCATGTTCCTTTTGTTTTTGTTTCTTTGTTGTTTTGTTTTTGTTTCTTTGCTTTCGTTTCTTTGTTTGTACCCCTGCTCCCGACTACTGTCAGCGACTTCGGGTTATTGAGAAGCGCTATATAAATTAAATGAATTATTATTATTATTATAAACAAATTGCATTGAGAAAGAGTAGTAGTAGTAGTAGTAGTTAGGGTTGGGCACCGAAAACCGGTTCTAATAGGAACCGGTTCCTAACTTCCGGTTCTGGAACCGGAAGTAACATATTTGAATTTCGATTCTAAATTTCGATTTTTTTTTTTTTTTTTTTTTTACTTTGTTAATTAATACCCTAGTTACAGTACAGCAACCAAATTAAACTGTATCAAGTCAACTGAAAATGTGAATAGTATGATTTTCTTTTTGAAAAAAAAAAAAAAAAAAAAATCTCCTTCGAAATAAGCTGTGACCTGTTTTGACCTGCACCTCAAATAATCGGAATCGAGAATCGTTTAGAACAGGAATCAATATGGAGAATCGGAATCGGAACCGGAATCGTTCAAATCCAAACGATGCCCAACCCTAGTAGTAGTCCTACTGTAGAACATGACATATTAGCATGACATCAAATTTATTAATGCCAATACTGGACGACAATTGGCTCTTGACAAGTTTAAACTATGGATTAGTCACCACTCCCAGTCAATGTTGGACCGTTTAGCTCAACTGGTTAGTAAATTGCGGCTGCCTGTGGATCCTATGGTCCCAGGTTCAAATCTCTCAGTTACACAACTTTTTTTTTATTGGATTAATTTCTTTATCCACTCTGATTGGATGGTGTATTGTACTTGTGCTGTATAATGACAATACATTTTAATCGGATCTCATCTTGAGATCGCTATCTGTTGAGTGGATCAGCATGGTGCAATGCCGAACCTCCGAAGCTGTTTTATATACGGCACATTTTGCCACTGTTGTGTTTATATGGTTGTGTTTACCTTGGCCTGAGTAACGGCCAGCTGAGTAATTGATTAACGGAGACGGTGGAACGTTGGTTCTGCTTAAATAGGTGTAAACGCGGGGCTGGTTCGCCAGAGAGCACCAAGGTTCAGAGGCTTCAGAACGGAGCCGGAGCTTGACCCGGAGCCCTGCCAGTGTGAAAGCGCCCAGAGAGGAGGAGTGGGGTAGTGTGCACCTGAGCCACAGAGAGGAGGAGTGGGGTAGTGTGCCCCTGAGCCCCAGAGAGGAGGAGTGGGGTAGTGTGCACCTGAGTCACAGAGAGGAGTGGGGTAGTGTGCACCTGAGCCACAGAGAGGAGGAGTGGGGTAGTGTGCACCTGAGCCACAGAGAGGAGGAGTGGGGTAGTGTGCTCCTGAGCCCCAGAGAGGAGTGGGGTAGTGTGCACCTGAGCCACAGAGAGGAGGAGTGGGGTAGTGTGCACCTGAGCCACAGAGAGGAGTGGGGTAGTGTGCTCCTGAGCCCCAGAGAGGAGTGGGGTAGTGTGCACCTGAGCCACAGAGAGGAGGAGTGGGGTAGTGTGCACCTGAGCCACAGAGAGGAGGAGTGGGGTAGTGTGCACCTGAGCCACAGAGAGGAGGAGTGGGGTAGTGTGCACCTGAGCCACAGAGAGGAGGAGTGGGGTAGTGTGCTCCTGAGCCCCAGAGAGGAGTGGGGTAGTGTGCACCTGAGCCACAGAGAGGAGGAGTGGGGTAGTGTGCACCTGAGCCACAGAGAGGAGTGGGGTAGTGTGCACCTGAGCCACAGAGAGGAGGAGTGGGGTAGTGTGCACCTGAGCCACAGAGAGGAGGAGTGGGGTAGTGTGCACCTGAGCCACAGAGAGGAGTGGGGTAGTGTGCACCTGAGCCACAGAGAGGAGGAGTGGGGTAGTGTGCACCTGAGCCACAGAGAGGAGGAGTGGGGTAGTGTGCACCTGAGCCACAGAGAGGAGGAGTGGGGTAGTGTGCACCTGAGCCACAGAGAGGAGGAGTGGGGTAGTGTGCACCTGAGCCACAGAGAGGAGTGGGGTAGTGTGCACCTGAGCCACAGAGAGGAGGAGTGGGGTAGTGTGCACCTGAGCCACAGAGAGGAGGAGTGGGGTAGTGTGCACCTGAGCCACAGAGAGGAGGAGTGGGGTAGTGTGCACCTGAGCCCCAGAGAGGAGGAGTGGGGTAGTGTGCACCTGAGCCACAGAGAGGAGGAGTGGGGTAGTGTGCACCTGAGCCACAGAGAGGAGGAGTGGGGTAGTGTGCACCTGAGCCACAGAGAGGAGGAGTGGGGTAGTGTAAGTCAGGCCCTGTTTGTTTCCCAACAAGTCCAGAGGCCCTAAGTGTATGAATAAGTATGAATAACATGCATACACTACCTTATTAACACACACACACACACACGTAATAAAAATGCTAATCTGTTTAGTGAGCATACATGAAAAAGAACCCCGCCCTGCATGCACATTCATCACCCATGTAATATGTATACCTGCGACACCACACACACACACACACACACACACACACACACACACACACACACACACACACACACACACACACACACAGGCCTCTGTCAGCTGCTGTGTGAGGCAGGTTGCCTGGAGGCTTTGTGGGCTGTCCTCCGTTTGCTATCGGAGCCACGGTGTCAGACCCTCCCAGAGCCGCGGAGTCAGACCCTCCCAGAGCCAGTGAAACACTGTCTTGGATGATATCAGGTGGAACGGACCAAGATGAGGAACGTTACTGTGCTTCTACTGATGGTGGGTGTACAATTATGATTATCTAAATATAAATATACAGAGAGGTCAGGAAAGCAGCATCTGGAGCTGGTTCACAGCAGGTGGATTGTGTTTCACTTTGTTTTACAGTACGATCATTCGGTGGTTATGGAGGCATTTTAAAAGTGTCTCTTCTGGTTTCATGAGTTGTTGTTGTTGAGTTGGTTCCAGTCACAACACTGGAAAGATAAGGTGAACATTCATTTTGCTTGAGATATTTGCACTTTTTTGCAATTCTTGAGATAATTTGCACTAATACATTATTAGTTTGTAGGATGTTCTCAAGACAAGCTTCATTATCTTTTTTGTAGGATATTCTCAAGACAAGCTGAATGATCTTGTTTGTAGGATGTTCTCAAGACAAGCTCAATTATCTTGTTTGTAGGATGTTCTCAAGACAAGCTCAATTATCTTGTTTGTAGGATGTTCTCAAGACAAGCTCAATTATCTTGTTTGTAGGATATTCTCAAGACAAGCTCAATTATCTTGTTTGTAGGATGTTCTCAAGACAAGCTCAATTATCTTGTTTGTAGGATATTCTCAAGACAAGCTAAATGATCTTGTTTGTAGGATATTCTCAAGACAATCAAAATTATCTTGTGTGTAGGATATTCTCAAGACAAGCAAAATTATCTTGTGTGTAGGATATTCTCAAGACAATCTAAATTATCTTGTGTGTAGGATATTCTCAAGACAATCTAAATTATCTTGTGTGTAGATATTCTCAAGACAAGCTAAATGATCTTTTGAACATGTGTCCCTGCTGATGTCAAGATACTGTCACAGTTCAGTTCAAGTGGAATTATCTCACCCCATTGACTGATTTGCAGAAAACAAGATCTTAAGATTTATCTTTAGGAACTTAACACCATTGGGTCTCATTCTCGAACGAATTTACGACAAAAAATTCCGTCTTAGCCAGATTTCGGCCCATTTAAGACATATTAGGGCTGGGAGTGGGAGTCCCCAAATTTTCCTGAGATCAGATTTGATTGTGGCTGAGAGCAGATTTAAGAGTGCTGAGTAATTGAAAATCGTATTAACTTGACAGACTGGGTTCTCATAGTGATTCCTTCATGTCAACGCTACAGGCCTCCTTGGAATTAATTACTTAATCATAATTAAAATAAATATGACAATATTTGTACGATAAGAAATTACGCATTTGATGTCGGAAAAATAAATGATATCGATTCATCTGAGGGCAGCTGCTTAACCATATCTGAACCAGCTATTTTGGACAAATGCATAATTACTTTAATTACTCAGATATTCAAACACAATTATGCAATTATTGTGAAATGATTGAAAATAATAATTATTTAATGCCTTCTGTGGAATTTGTATTTCTTATTTGTTACACATCTGTTTTAATGATTAATTATATACATTTGAAAGAATGCAGGTCAACATGCAATGTATCCAATTGATTGGTATACAATGGGACAGACCTTTGTTTGATTGATTGATTGAAAACTTTATTAACAGATTGCAGAATGGGTACAGTACAGTACAGCTCAATTACATAAGGGGATGCAGACCAGAGAAAGACTTTCGTCTTGTTTACATCAGGGTCCCCCATTTTCAATTCATCATAACATATATGACACACACGACACAGATAGACAGTACTGCTACATCTATGACATACCAGATTTGCAAATACAGTACATTTACATTTACATTTACATTTAGTCATTTAGCTGACGCTTTTATCCAAAGCGACTTACAAGTTCTGTGCGACAAGACAGCAAGAAGGGTATAACTCTATCAGCTGAGTAACAATGTTCATCAAAGTGTTGCGTGTTACAGTGTAGGTTAGTTTATTAGGACAAGTGCATGACAGTAAGGTTAGGCGGGGTTAGATATATATATATATATATTTTTTTTTTATCATTTCAGATAATGGTTGAAGAAGTGATTCTTTAGTCGACGGCGAAAGATTGGACGGGATTCGGCTGTCCTAACTGGGATGGGTAGTTCATTCCACCATTGTGGGGCAAGGACTGAGAATAGGCGGCTTCTCTTTGATGACCCTCCGGGAGCTTGGATAGGAGTAGATCTGAGGCGGCCAGAAGATGCAGAGTGTAGGGGTCTTGAGGGTGTGTAGTTAGAGACCATTGACCGGAGGTAGGCGGGAGCGGTTCCCTTTGCCGCACGGTATGCTAGGTCGAGGGCCTTGAAGCGGATACGTGCAGCAATGGGGAGCCAGTGCAGGTCCCTAAGAAGTGGGGTGACATGGGCGACTTCGGTAGGTTTGAGATCAGGCGGGCCGCTGCGTTTTGAATCAGTTGAAGAGGCTTGGTGGCAGTGGCCGGGAGGCCAGCTAGCAGTGCGTTGCAGTAGTCGAGGCGGGAGATGACTGTTGATTGGACGAGGAGTTGGGTGGCTTCTTTTGTCAGGAAGGGGCGTATCCTTCTGACGTTGCTCAGGAGGAATCTGCAGGTTCTGGTTGTCGCTGCGATGTGAGCAGAGAAGTTCAACTGGTCGTCGAGGACAACACTAAGGTTCTTGGCGGTCGGCGATGCGGTCACAGCTGCATTCTCGACTGTGATGGAGAGGTCGGTCAGGGGGGAGGATTTGGCCGGCAGGTGGAGCAATTCTGTTTTGCTTAGGTTCAGTTTGAGGTGGTTGGTCGTCATCCAGGCGGAGATGTCGGACAGACAGGCCGAGATCCGCTCAGAGACGTGGATATCTGAGGGAGGGAAGGAGAGGAAGAGTTGAGTATCATCGGCATAACAATGATATGAGAAGCCATGAGACGTGATAATGTTACCCAGTGATTTAGTGTAGAGGGAGAAGAGAAGGGGTCCTAGGACCGAGCCCTGGAGGACACCCGTCCGGAGGGGGCGGGTGGCCGACAGAGTCCCTCTCCATGACACTTGGTAAGAGCGGTCATTGAGGTATGATGTCAGCCATGTCAGCGCAGATCCAGCCACTCCCATTCCTGCGAGGGCCGCGAGGAGGATCTGATGGTTGACTGTGTCGAAGGCTGCAGATAGATCTAGGAGAATCAGGACAGAGGAGAGGCCTTTCGTTTTTGCTAAGTGAAGTGCCTCTGTGACCGCAATGAGGGCCGTTTCTGTGGAGTGGCCAGTCCGGAAGCCAGACTGATTGGGGTCTAGGAGGTCATTCTGTAAGAGATAAGCAGTAAGTTGGTTGGATACAGCACGTTCAAGTGTTTTAGAAAGGAAGGAGAGAAGAGAGACAGGACGATAGTTGGCTATGACGGTGGGGTTCAGGGTTGTTTTTTTTATGAGGGGCGTGACTCTGGCTTGTTTTAGGGAGGTGGGGACCACCCCCGAGTTGAGTGAGGAGTTGATGGTTGCAGTTAGGAATGGGAGGATGTCCGGTGCTATGGTCTGGAGGAGTGGGGAGGGTAGCTGGTCCAGCTGGCATGTAGTCGGACGGTTCGACGTTACCAGTGTCAGGGTCTCGGCTTCTGTAATGGGAGAGAAAGATGACAGAGTGAAGGATGAGGTTCTCGATTCAGCGTTTGGAATGGGTGGGGGTTGGGAGAAGGAGCTGCGGATGTTCTCCACTTTTTCCTCAAAGAAGATCGCAAAGTCTTCGGCAGAAAAAGATGAGGGAGGAGGAGGTGGGGGGGGGAGTGAGGAGGGAGGACATGGTAGCATGCAGTTTGCGAAGATTCTTGGCAGAGGCCTCGATCCTATGGTGAAAAAAAGAAGCTTTGGCATTAGTAATGGTTTTGGAGAATGTTAACAAGAGGTTGTGATATGTGTCGATGTCAGCAGTGAGGCGTGACTTTCTATACTTCCTCTCAGCCGCTCTCAGGACCTGTCTTTGTTCTCTCACTGCATCCGTCAGCCATGGACTGGGTGGGGAACGGCGGGCAGGTTTCTCAACGAGGGGACAGAGCTTGTCGAAGGAGGTTGCAAGGGCTGAGAGGAGGGTGGAGGTTGCCAACTCTGTGGGGAGAGCAGAGAAGGTGTCACTCAAAGGTAGAGCGGATATTATGTCAGAGGAGAGGGTGGAGGGGGATAGGGAGGGCAGGTTGCGTCTGAGTGAGACGGTTTGAGTTGGGGTGAAGACTTTTCGGTTAAGCATGAGAGTTAGTGAGAAGGATATGAAGGAATGGTCAGATACATGTAGGGGAGTTACCGTGGTGTTAATGATGCTGGAGTTACGGGAAAATATGAGATCCAAGGAGTTGCCTGCTTTGTGGGTGGGAGGCATGGCAGTGGGAGTCAGGTCAAATTGTTGTAGGAGGGAGACCACTGGGACCGACTGAGATGAGTCAGGCAGGTTGAAGTCGCCCAATAGAAGGAGCGGGGTACCATCTTCCGGTAAGGAGCTTAGAAGCATGTCCAGCTCATCTGTGAAGTGATCGAGGGGACCTGGAGGGCGATAGAGTGTAACAATGGTGAGATTGAAAGGATTAGAGACAGATACTGCATGATATTCGAGGGAGGAGAGTGACAGTTCTGGGAGTTGCGTTAGGTTTGTAGCCCATGAAGGAGATGTCATGAGGCCAGTGCCTCCACCCCGTCTGGAGGGTCGAGGTGTGTGAGTGAAGTTATAGTTTGTAGATAATGCTGCAGGTGTTGACGAGTTATTGGGGGTTATCCAGGTCTCAGTTAGAGCCAGGAGCTGCAGATTTAGACTATGGGCGTAGGCAGTAATGAAGTCAGCTTTCTTGACTGCTGATTGACAATTCCATAAGCCTCCCTGTACTGTGACAGGTGTATTAGTGGCTGTAGGAGGGTAGGAGAGATTAGCCGGGTTGCTAGCAAACTGGCGTGGATTCTGTTCTTGAGGAGCAGATTGTGGATATAGGTATGAGGCACATTGTGGTGTCAAGAGTGGTAGGAGGAAGTTGAAGGGGGTAGGGAGGAAGCGAGATAGTAGGGAAATAGCAGAGTGGGAGGGAAATATGGGATTATGGTGTACTTAGCACTGGGTGGATCGGTGGATCCCTCGGCAGATAACTCCAGGAAAACTCCTCCTCCTCTTTGTCCCTCTTCGTTTCTCGACGCTTCGCTGACGCTAAGCCAGCAAGTCTTTAAATCACTATCACTAATTACTGATGAGTGACACCTGCAGCAAAAGGCCACACCTCCAGTTTCTGTCAGCTGGGTGAAACTAATTACAAACAATTTCCACAACACAATTTAGTCACACACTTCAAAATGATGTACACACTATTATTCAGTTAAAAGATCCTACCCTCTCTGCTGTTGTCCTCAGAATGAATCCAACAGAGAAAAAGCTGGTATTTAAGCAGAAAAACTGTCACAAGTGCCCACTTAACTTACAAAAGCCACATGCACAAAGGCCACACCTCCAGTTTCTGTCAGCTGGGTGAAACTAATTACAAACAATTTCCACAACACAATTTAGTCACACACTTCAAAATGATGTACACAGTATTATTCAGTTAAAAGATCCTACCCTCTCTGCTGTTGTCCTCAGTACTGTTTGTGATACAAAAAGAGTCCAGAAAAGAGAGTACATTTGACGTAGAAACTGTTGGAGGAGGTTGGGTAGGTGTGGGTGGGGGATAGACTTACACTGTACAAGCAAAACTGTACATTGGAATATTGATAAAACCATACTTGGTCATTTACTGTACATTGGAGGGGGTTGATATAGCTATAAACCTGCATTCCTTCGAATATATCATTAATCAATTAAACTTATATTGAAATACACTATATAGCCTATACACCAACACTGAAATGACAGTGGATAAATAAATAAGAACTAAAGCTATTCGGTGGAAATAGACTGCATTAATATTCCATAACAGGTCTTGTGTGCGCCTACGAATGAACAGTGAGATGTGGGTGGGGGATAGACTTACACTGTACAAGCAAAACTGTACATTGGAATATTGATAAAACCATACTTGGTCATTTACTGTACATTGGAGGGGGTTGATATAGCTATAAACCTGCATTCCTTCGAATATCATTAATCAATTAAACTTATATTGAAATACACTATATAGCCTATACACCAACACTGAAATGACAGTGGATAAATAAATAAGAACTAAAGCTATTCGGTGGAAATAGACTGCATTAATATTCCATAACAAGTCTTGTGTGCGCCTACGAATGAACAGTATAGGCTTAATTATGGAATAATAAGCCATACTGCGTTCATTCATTACGCCCGCCGTAGGCTATATATATTATATTTAATTGATTAATTCATATACAGTACTGTGCTCGCGTGTGTGTGTGTGTGTGTGTGCATGCGCGCGCTGCGGCAGGTGTACCATGAGCTGTATATGATGCCAAAACATTAATCTAATCTAGTTTTGATGGCTCGCAACGCTCGCAAAGCACTTCCGCCATTCCATTTTCACACAGCTGCGTCACTAGTTGCCTTATAAGGAGCTCTGGAGGCGTTGTTTTGTATGCAAATGACCTGAACGGGAACGCACGTTTCGAGTTTAAGACAGAATGCCATTCTCCAAGCAGATATCAGATCATATAATTTGTGCGACCGTTTCAGCCACTTAAGACATATTACCAGCACGTTGGGGACTCAGAGTGAACTTGTCATTGATTCTGTCTCAGTGGTTCCAAGATAAGTCTTCCAGAATAACTCTTTGAACAATTTTCGGGAATGAGACCCATTACCTGCTAAGGTTAAGTGAAACTATCTTACTTTCATCAATATCTTTCTAAGCTAGCGCGAAGATACTGGTATCATATAAAACTAGAAACCAACCATGGCATGCTAACTTACTGGAAAATGGGGTAGGTTTTGCTCCAAAGTTAAGCTATTTTAAGATTAAATTAGATGAATGAATGAATGAATTTATTCACACACACACGATATATTATGCATATCTTCATGTGAGAACATCATCGTCGATGTTGTGTGCATGTGCCAGGTCTCCCATGAAGCTATTTAAAGCTTTTGGAAGGAGCCTGATCACAAATATAAACAAACAAAAACATACAACGTGGGTAGGCTTACACACCTGCCTACTAACATACATACAACATAGATACATAAATACAGACAATTAATATTCCTAAGTATGGATTCTATTTAGAGATATGATTTGAGCAATTCCTCTTTCAGTGATTTTTTTTATGTTGAGCTGGATTTTGACAGTTTCAGACTCTCGTCGAGCTCGTTCCAGATCTGCATGATGCATGATATTCTATTATGTTTAGATGACAGATACAGCCCAGGGCAGGCTGGTGTACTGTCACCTCAGGCAGACCCCTTACAAAAACGTCCTGCAGGAACCAGTTTACACTTCACCTATTTGCAGATTGCAGCATTATTTATTTTAGGATGATCGCACCAGTCCAGTCATACAGTATGTAAGGAAACATAAATGCATGCTATGAACTTTAAACGTCCTGATCAATTAAGTACAAATAAAGAAAGCTGTCAACAAGAATAATCAAAATGGGCCTCATTCATGAAGCGATATAAGAAAATATTTCGTTCTTAACTAGCATTTCCTCTCATTTTTGTTCTTACCTTCAGCAATGTTTTCTTATTATTGCTTTTCTCTCAGGCAAGACCAAATTCTAAGAGTGGTCGAGAGCACTCTTACCCAGATAAGAAACTCTTACCCAAATGAGAAACATTTAAAAAAGCCTACCATTTTATAATAATAATAATACATCATATTTATATAGCACTTTTTTCCTAATGCAAAGACACTTTACAAAACAAACAATATAATACAATACAGTTTTAGTAGATAAAATAAATATATATATATATATATAAAAAGGTGAGGAAGGAGTTCATGGGTTGAAAGGAAACCATTGGTCAATTGCCCCCAAATACCCCCAAATACGACCTTTATAAACCCAGAACTTTTTCAATAATTATTATTATTATTATTATAACTTATTGC
>NC_140181.1:107938841-107946970 GCF_963971535.1 Notolepis coatsorum | reverse complement strand
TTACTGTAGCATGTTATGCTGACTGCTTGTTATGGTTTGTAATGCGACCCCAATCGCACGACACAGACAGGTAATCAGAGTTAGCCAAAACAAGGGCATGATTTATTATATACAAAAA
Source organism: Notolepis coatsorum (assembly GCF_963971535.1). Lineage (NCBI taxonomy): Eukaryota > Metazoa > Chordata > Actinopteri > Aulopiformes > Paralepididae > Notolepis > Notolepis coatsorum. Next base: position 107,946,852 of record NC_140181.1, on the reverse strand, counting down.
AGCGGCACTCAGCCTTTAAGGGGGACAAAACACCAAAGTCCATGAACACAAAAAAAGGCGGCACTGTGCCTTTAACGGGCGAACAGGCAGGAAAAAAGTAACAGGAATCTTCTTCGTCCTTAGCCGAGTAGGGCTCTGCGGCTCTGCAGCACTGCCAAGGAATCTTCTTCCTCCCGACCAGACGCTGCCAACGGGCAACGCAGCAAACAGGGGGTCCGAGGGGAACGGGGTGAGAACACGGGCATCCTCCCATGGAGTAATAGAGAGCGATGGTGAGCCTCACCCCAGGAACGAGGACCATGAAGAGGGAGTAGGGAAGTAGCCGGCACGACGTCTGGAGCGGGAACACTGGGATCCTGTGAGAATGTGGTCTGGAACACAGCCCAATTGCTGGATACACACAGGAGAGGAGATTGGAGAGTTTCAAGGGTTTTAATGAATTCAGTAGTACAGGAATTGGAGGGGAATAGAACAGGGTTATGTTCTTGTCTTGCGGCTGCTGCTGTGGCAGTGAGCGAGCAAGTGGTCCTTGTTCTTGTCTTGGGGCTGCTGTGGCAGCGAGCAGGCAAGTGGTCCTCTTCGGGGACAGGGAAGGTCCAGGCAGGAACGGTCCTGGGGCATAGGAGAAACAGGTTAGGCAAGGCAATACAAAGGGTAGATTCCAGCAAAGCTTTAAGTAGAGACATCATACCTGGGTAGTGGTATTTAATACCATGACGATTTCTGGTCAGCGCCTTGGAGTTGAAGTAGGCACCTCGTCAACGGGGGATAGGATGAGGAGAGAGGTGCCTGGCAGCGTGCAAATCAGGGGGATGAAGTGCAGCTGTGCTAGGTGACGTGAAGTGAAGTGATGCTGGTCGTATAATGGGTGAATGGTGGGGTGAATGGAGAAAGAGAGGATGAGGAGGAGTGTGTAGAGGATGGAGAGGGGGATGAAGAGGAGCGTGTGGTGAATGTGAGGGGAAAAGGAGGGGGAGTGAAGTATGCCCGTGCTGTGATTACAACAGGACCCCCCCCTCTACGGGTGCCTCCCGGCAGCCCAGGCTTGTCAGGGTGAGCCCGATGGGTCCAGGATCATCTTCCGGGAGACCCAGCTCCGCTCCTCCGGTAGTGTAAGTCAGGCCCTGTTTCCCAACAAGTCCAGAGGCCCTAAGTCTATGAATAAGTATGAATAACATGCATACACTACCTTATTAACACACACACACACGCACGTAATAAAAATGCTAATCTGTTTAGTGAGCATACATGAAAAAGAACCCCGCCCTGCATGCACATTCATCACCCATGTGATATGTATACCTGCGACACCACACACACACACGCGCACACACGCGCACACACACACACACACACACACACACACACACACACACACACACACACACACACACACAGGCCTCTGTCAGCTGCTGTGTGAGGCAGGTTGCCTGGAGGCTTTGTGGGCTGATCTCAGTTTGCTATCGGAGCCGCTGTGTCAGACCCTCCCAGAGCCGCGGTGTCAGACCCTCCCAGAGCCGCGGTGTCAGACCCTCCCAGAGCCGCGGTGTCAGACCCTCCCAGAGCCAGTGAAACACTGTCTTGGATGATATCAGGTGGAACGGACCAAGATGAGGAACGTTACTGTGCTTCTACTGATGGTGGGTGTACAATTATGATTATCTAAATATAAATATACAGAGAGGTCAGGAAAGCAGCATCTGGAGCTGGTTCACAGCAGGTGGATTGTGTTTCACTTTGTTTTACAGCACGATCATTCGGTGGTTATGGAGGCATTTTAAAAGTGTCTCTTCTGGTTTCATGAGTTGTTGTTGTTGAGTTGGTTCCAGTCAGTCAGTACACTGGAAAGATAAGGTGAACATTCATTTTGCTTGAGATATTTGCACTTTTTTGCAATTCTTGAGATAATTTGCACTAATACATTATTAGTTTGTAGGATATTCTCAAGACAACCTTCATTATCTTTTTTGTAGGATATTCTCAAGACAAGCTAAATTATCTTGTTTGTAGGATATTCTCAAGACAAGCTAAATGATCTTGTGTGTAGGATATTCTCAAGACAAGCTGAATGATCTTGTTTGTAGGATATTCTCAAGACAAGCTCAATGATCTTGTTTGTAGGATATTCTCAAGACAAGCTAAATGATCTTGTTTGTAGGATATTCTCAAGACAAGCTGAATGATCTTGTTTGTAGGATATTCTCAAGACAAGCTCAATGATCTTGTTTGTAGGATATTCTCAAGACAAGCTAAATGATCTTGTTTGTAGGATATTCTCAAGACAAGCTGAATGATCTTGTTTGTAGGATATTCTCAAGACAAGCTAAATGATCTTGTTTGTAGGATATTTTCAAGACAAGCTGAATTATCTTGTTTGTAGGATATTCTCAAGACAAGCTGAATGATCTTGTTTGTAGGATATTCTCAAGACAAGCTGAATGATCTTGTTTGTAGGATATTCTCAAGACAAGCTCAATGATCTTGTTTGTAGGATATTCTCAAGACAAGCTGAATGATCTTGTTTGTAGGATATTCTCAAGACAAGCTCAATTATCTTGTTTGTAGGATATTCTCAAGACAAGCTAAATGATCTTGTTTGTAGGATATTCTCAAGACAATCAAAATTATCTTGTGTGTAGGATATTCTCAAGACAAGCAAAATTATCTTGTGTGTAGGATATTCTCAAGACAATCTAAATTATCTTGTGTGTAGGATATTCTCAAGACAAGCTAAATGATCTTTTGAACATGTGTCCCTGCTGATGTCAAGATACTGTCACAGTTCAGTTCAAGTGGAATTATCTCACCCCATTGACTGATTTGCAGAAAACAAGATCTTAAGATTTATCTTTAGGAACTTAACACCATTGGGTCTCATTCTCGAACGAATTTACGACAAAAAATTCCGTCTTAGCCAGATTTCGGCCCATTTAAGACATATTAGGGCTGGGAGTGGGAGTCCCCAAATTTTCCTGAGATCAGATTTGATCGTGGCTGAGAGCAGATTTAAGAGTGCTGAGTAATTGAAAATTGTATTAACTTGACAGACTGGGTTCTCATAGTGATTCCTTCATGTCAACGCTACAGGCCTCCTTGGAATTAATTACTTAATCATAATTAAAATAAATATGACAATATTTGTACGATAAGAAATTACGCATTTGATGTCGGAAAAATAAATGATATCGATTCATCTGATCACAGGGCAGCTGCTTAACCATATCTGAACCAGCTATTTTGGACAAATGCATAATTACTTTAATTACTCAGATATTCAAACACAATTATGCAATTATTGTGAAATGATTGAAAATAATAATTATTTAATGCCTTCTGTGGAATTTGTATTTCTTATTTGTTACACATCTGTTTTAATGATTAATTATATACATTTGAAAGAATGCAGGACAACATGCAATGTATCCCATTGATTGGTATACAATGGGACAGACCTTTGTTTGATTGATTGATTGATTGATTGATTGAAAACTTTATTAACAGATTGCAGAATGGGTACAGTACAGTACAGCTCAATTACATAAGGGGATGCAGACCAGAGAAAGACTTTCGTCTTGTTTACATCAGGGTCCCCCATTTTCAATTCATCATAACATATATGACACACACGACACAGATAGACAGTACTGCTACATCTATACATTTATGACATACCAGATTTGCAAATACAGTACATTTACATTTACATTTACATTTAGTCATTTAGCTGACGCTTTTATCCAAAGCGACTTACAAGTTCTGTGCGACAAGACAGCAAGAAGGGTATAACTCTATCAGCTGAGTAACAATGTTCATCAAAGTGTTGCGTGTTACAGTGTAGGTTAGTTTATTAGGACAAGTGCATGACAGTAAGGTTAGTCGGGGTTAGATATATATATATATATATATATATTTTTTTTTTTATCATTTCAGATAATGGTTGAAGAAGTGAGTCTTTAGTCGACGGCGAAAGATTGGACGGGATTCGGCTGTCCTAACTGGGATGGGTAGTTCATTCCACCATTGTGGGGCAAGGACTGAGAATAGGCGGCTTCTCTTTGATGACGCTCCGGGAGCTTGGATAGGAGTAGATCTGAGGCGGCCAGAAGATGCAGAGCGTAGGGGTCTTGAGGGTGTGTAGTTAGAGACCATTGACCGGAGGTAGGCGGGAGCGGTTCCCTTTGCCGCACGGTATGCTAGGTCGAGGGCCTTGAAGCGGATACGTGCAGCAATGGGGAGCCAGTGCAGGTCCCTAAGAAGTGGGGTGACATGGGCCGACTTCGGTAGGTTTGAGATCAGGCGGGCCGCTGCGTTTTGAATCAGTTGAAGAGGCTTGGTGGCAGTGGCCGGGAGGCCAGCTAGCAGTGCGTTGCAGTAGTCGAGGCGGGAGATGACTGTTGATTGGACGAGGAGTTGGGTGGCTTCTTTTGTCAGGAAGGGGCGTATCCTTCTGACGTTGCTCAGGAGGAATCTGCAGGTTCTGGTTGTCGCTGCGATGTGAGCAGAGAAGTTCAACTGGTCGTCGAGGACAACACCAAGGTTCTTGGCGGTCGGCGACGCGGTCACAGCTGCATTCTCGACTGTGATGGAGAGGTCGGTCAGGGGGGAGGATTTGGCCGGCAGGTGGAGCAATTCTGTTTAGCTTAGGTTCAGTTTGAGGTGGTTGGTCGTCATCCAGGCGGAGATGTCGGACAGACAGGCCGAGATCCGCTCAGAGACGTGGATATCTGAGGGAGGGAAGGAGAGGAAGAGTTGAGTATCATCGGCATAACAATGATATGAGAAGCCATGAGACGTGATAATGTTACCCAGTGATTTAGTGTAGAGGGAGAAGAGAAGGGGTCCTAGGACCGAGCCCTGGGGGACACCTGTCCGGAGGGTGCGGGTGGCCGACAGAGTCCCTCTCCATGACACTTGGTAAGAGCGGTCATTGAGGTATGATGTCAGCCATGTCAGCGCAGATCCAGCCACTCCCATTCCTGCGAGGGCCGCGAGGAGGATCTGATGGTTGACTGTGTCGAAGGCTGCAGATAGATCTAGGAGAATCAGGACAGAGGACAGGCCTTTCGCTTTTGCTAAGTGAAGTGCCTCTGTGACCGCAATGAGGGCCGTTTCTGTGGAGTGGCCAGTCCGGAAGCCAGACTGATTGGGGTCTAGGAGGTCATTCTGTAAGAGATAAGCAGTAAGTTGGTTGGATACAGCACATTCAAGTGTTTTAGAAAGGAAGGAGAGAAGAGAGACAGGACGATAGTTGGCTATGACGGTGGGGTTCAGGGTTGGTTTTTTTATGAGGGGCGTGACTCTGGCTTGTTTTAGGGAGGTGGGGACCACCCCCGAGTTGAGTGAGGAGTTGATGGTTGCAGTTAGGAATGGGAGGATGACCGGTGCTATAGTCTGGAGGAGTGGGGAGGGTAGCTGGTCCAGCTGGCATGTAGTCGGACGGTTCGACGTTACCAGTGTCAGGGTCTCGGCTTCTGTAATGGGAGAGAAAGATGACAGAGTGAAGGATGAGGTTCTCGATTCAGCGTTTGGAATGGGTGGGGGTTGGGAGAAGGAGCTGCGGATGTTCTCCACTTTTTCCTCAAAGAAGATCGCAAAGTCTTCGGCAGAAAAAGATGAGGGAGGAGGAGGTGGGGGGGAGTGAGGAGGGAGGACATGGTAGCATGCAGTTTGCGAAGATTCTTGGCAGAGGCCTCGATCCTATGGTGAAAGAAAGAAGCTTTGGCATTAGTAATGGTTTTGGAGAATGTTAACAAGAGGTTGTGATATGTGTCGATGTCAGCAGTGAGGCGTGACTTTCTATACTTCCTCTCAGCCGCTCTCAGGACCTGTCTTTGTTCTCTCACTGCATCCGTCAGCCATGGACTGGGTGGGGAACGGCGGGCAGGTTTCTCAACGAGGGGACAGAGCTTGTCGAAGGAGGTTGCAAGGGCTGAGAGGAGGGTGGAGGTTGCCAACTCTGTGGGGAGAGCAGAGAAGGTGTCACTCAAAGGTAGAGCGGATATTATGTCAGAGGAGAGGGTGGAGGGGGATAGGGAGGGCAGGTTGCGTCTGAGTGAGACGGTTTGAGTTGGGGTGAAGACTTTTCGGTTAAGCATGAGTGTTACGAACGATCAGATTAAACCGAATATATATATTTATTTATTGATATATATTGAATAGTATTTGTATATCGTTTGATATCCCTTGTATATTCCTTGTACATATACACGGAATATCCCTTTAGCCTACTATAGCCCATAATAGTTCATTCTCTTATTGGACAAAAGGACCAGGCGCCAGGGACCAGCCCCTGGCGTCAAGTTCAAAGGTACCGACGAGACATGTCCGTACTAGCCCCGGCTCCGCTCAGGGATACGGCTACCGAAATGAGAGTGGCACTATTTGTTCACCGTGCATATAAATATGGCGCAAGTAAAGTAGAAGACCCTTAGTCCTTTACCCTTCTACCCAACTTAGTAACAGAACGTGAAGCCTCACCCACGATACCGCGTGCGGTGAAGTATGGCCTGTTTGGCCTTAGAATAGCATCGAGACCTCGTGCGAATTAATAGCTGAATTGTCAGAGTTTGGCACTGTACAGTCGAGTGCGACGTATTTCTATTAAGTAATAATAGTCTATCGTGTATGGTGCATCGTGCGGTTAGAGTTCTAAAGTGACCAGCATCTCCAACGCTTCCTCGTGTTATCTAGAGTCTTAACCAGGCTGGGCCGACCACATGGCGCCTTCATCCGAGGAGATCTAGACGAGGACCGAGGGACATGTACACTGGATTACCTACCCGACGACTGCTGAGCCCTATGCGGCTGGAATATATTTGCTTTGGTACTGTGATTTGTGGAGCGGATAATCGCCGACGCCTGTGAGTGTTGGATTTACCCCCAAGAGGAGTCAAGTTGAGTCGGCGCTCAGAGAGACTGAGGTCGCCTAGCTTCTTCTTCATTGTGGAGCTACAGCCTACAAGAGAACCAAGGTGTATTCATCTGCGGATCAAGAGTCTACTGCACTTGAAGTCTCCCTAGATATCGTTGACCAGACGGTCTACTACCGACGGCTCTCCTACCCCCCCTACCGGCTTACAACCGGGAGGACCCCTTCCAGAATATCCTGCTATATCATTAAGTGTACCATAGATCTAATTCCCTAAGAGCCAGGTTGTATACTTGCTTCCTGCGTAACCAGAGATTGGACATTCAGTGTTGATTTGCCTACGAGTACTCATTTGCCTTACAAGTGCATTCAAATCATAAATGTAATAGTAACTATCATATGTACCTTTTGCTATATATTAAATATTTGATTATTACCTTTGTGTGGAACCGATTTCATTGTGGGAAAGTGTTCATCATATTTAGATATCGTGTACTGTATGGCCAGTAGTTAAAGTACATAAAGCGGTAGTGGTTTAATGATACCATACTTATCAATACAGTCAGGGAATTGTACCCCTCAGTTACAATGAGAGTTAGTGAGAAGGATATGAAGGAATGGTCAGATACATGTAGGGGAGTTACCGTGGTGTTAATGATGTTGGAGTTACGGGAAAATATGAGATCCAAGGAGTTGCCTGCTTTGTGGGTGGGAGGCATGGCAGTGGGAGTCAGGTCAAATTGTTGTAGGAGGGAGACCACTGGGACCGACTGAGATGAGTCAGGCAGGTTGAAGTCGCCCAATAGAAGGAGCGGGGTACCATCTTCCGGTAAGGAGCTTAGAAGCATGTCCAGCTCATCTGTGAAGTGATCGAAGGGACCTGGAGGGCGATAGAGTGTAACAATGGTGAGATTGAAAGGATTAGAGACAGATACTGCATGATATTCGAGGGAGGAGAGTGACAGTTCTGGGAGTTGCGTTAGGTTTGTAGCCCATGAAGGAGATGTCATGAGGCCAGTGCCTCCACCCCGTCTGGAGGGTCGAGGTGTGTGAGTGAAGTTATAGTTTGTAGATAATGCTGCAGGTGTTGACGAGTTATTGGGGGTTATCCAGGTCTCAGTTAGAGCCAGGAGCTGCAGATTT
>NC_140181.1:107901341-107933841 GCF_963971535.1 Notolepis coatsorum | reverse complement strand
TCAATAATTTTTTAGAGAGATTGTAATGTCAACATACTGTAAATAGGTTTGTCATGAGTCCAAAAAAGAAAAGGTGGATAAAGTAATACATGATTTGAGTGAGCCCTAGCTTGTGATTAGTAATTAGCGGAAGTAAACATTTGGGATTACAATGAATGCATGTAATTGTCCAGTTTATTTTGACGTGTACAGGGAGCAGAGCATACATGATGCAGTGTACAGTATATACACCAGGGTAAGCAGGAATGCTTGTTTCCATCTGTAGTCCCCATTTACTTTCCCCCAATCCAACCCTTGATGCTGAGGGAATGTGTATCATTTTTATAGTCTTTGGTTTGACCCGGCCGGGAATCGAACCCACAACCTCCCGGTTTCAGGGCACTCTACCGCTAGATCATGGTGGTTAATTATGCAGCCCGAAAACATGCATTGCCGTCATCAGAGAAAAATGTATAGTACCTCTTTGTGTCTTCATGTTGAGAGCCCTCAGGCCTTCGTTCTCCCTTTGGAGGATTTCATTTTGTGATTAACATACTTATATTCTAGAAGGTATTTTTGTATGAATGTATGAATGAAAAATACATTCCCTGAGGTCCATAGATGTCCCTAGATACCAAGAATATGCAAATATCCCTTGTAGAAGTGGAGCAATATTCCATTTACCTAGGTATATATTTTATGCAGATTTTCACATCGTGTGGAACAGGTTAAGTGTCTTGCTCAAGGACAAATCGACTAGCTGCCCGGGAGGAGCGGGAATCGAACCGGGAACCTCCCGATTGTCAGACGACTGCTCTACCATCTGAGCCACTGTCGCCCCACACTGTCGCTGAATGATGGAAAATGTAGTAATTTTGAGAAGACTACATCCAGAGCTTTCAATGGGCGTTGGAATTTTTTTTAATTACACTTCCCAAAGGCTTCTAGCTCCCTTCAAGCAAATTACTTGCTTATGATTTTTTTTATTCCCTTATTACTCTGGATTATATACCACAAAACTGAACGTTATTGCCATATATTGGAGCGCAGTTAGTTTGTCTCCCTTATTTTGAGCATTTAGCAACCATTCGATTTGAAATCAGTTTCAAAATGGCGGAGCTGTTGCAAGAATAAAAAACCTACAGATTTAATTATCTGTTCTTCATGCATGCCTGGTGATACTAAATGCAAATGTAACTCTGCCAATGGAAAGAGTAGATTTGGCCCGATCCATAGTGTGCAAGTTGGCTATAATGAGGTCATTTATAGGCCTCATATTCTATATTCTATAATAATATTTCAAATTGCATGGGTCCGGATGGCAGAATTCAGTACTGTATCTACAAAACCTTCGGTTTAATCATTTTCCCTTTATTAATTTCCTTCGATTTTCTGTACACGTGTGATCTCAAGAAGGTACTGAACGAGCTCAGTGGCAGGGTCTTATGTCTGGTCATTTTTAGCATGGTGTTATTCACTGTCAAAGATGCAAAGATGTAAAGAAAAATCATAATTCATATTCTCCTTTGTTTCATCACAATTTAAGCAAGCCGAGTAATATACACAATGTTTCTGACACTGGGAATACATTCACTGAGGTCCATAGATGTCCCTAGATACCAAGAACATGCAAATGGACCTTTTAGAAGTGGAGCAATATTCAATTTACTTAGGTATGTATTTTAGGGGGATTTTCATTCCTATTCCTTTCACTATTTGGGCAATGTTACACAATTCCTGTGAGTATATGGAACACATCTGTAAGGTTATTTTTCAAAAAAATATTGTTTTTTTTTCGAATCAAGTACTCTAAAGCAGCATCCACTTCAAGATTTAGAGCTGTTTTGGGCTGGGCTCTGCCCATAAGCGCTTTGAGTGACAGTCACCCACAGTCTGCACTGGCAGACAGAGAGAGACATAGAGAGATTGAGGGGGATACTAATAAATGTTGCCGCGGGGGGCATAATCCCATGGGACAATGCATTGTTAACTTGTTTCAAATGACAATATATACCCCTGTGAATATTATTGCACGGATCAGAATACGGGCACGCGCGTGGGAGCGTGTGCAATGAAATTTTGCAACAGGTTGACGAGTGCTCCCGACTGAGTGTGTGTTTGCCCGAGAGAAGCTCCTGCCCCGCTCGCGGTCGGGAGTGTGTGTGGGGTGCTCCTGTCCCTCTCTCTCTCTCCCTCTCTGTCTCTCTCTCTCTCCCTCTCTCTCGCTCGCTCGTTCTCTGCTCTCTCTGTCGGCACCTTCAACCCATTTGAGGAAGTGTCTGTATTTCCACTCGCTCTGTTGTTGAGCGAATGGTTGCGCTACAACCATAAAGGGGGCGTTAGTTATGCAGATCAGCAGCACCTACTAACGTCAGGGAGCAAGTCAAATCAGAATGGCTTAGTTCACTGGGGGAGGATATTGTCTCAACTGAATTGGAGCAATCCGCCAAAATTAGAATTAGACACACAGACCCCATTGATACAAACCCCCATTGCTAGAAAACAATGCTAAACACTGGAAAAGGCAATTTATAAGACAGGGGACCTTTAAAAACGCACAGAAGATTGGCCAACAACAGTTCCAAGCATTCACAAAGGAATGTCTCGTGGAGAGAACAAAACCCATTGATGACACAATCCACCGCAACCGGTTGAAACTGTTTGTTTGCTCAACGCCAAAGACGGCAAGTTAGGAGAATTAATCAAATCCTTTATTTAACCAGATAAGCATCATTGAGATTAAAACCTCTTTTTCAAGAGCGATCATCAAGAAGCAGCAGCTGACATCAATGAAAAGTGATTGAGTTGTTTTCACGACTCTACATTAGCTGTCAAACAAGAGCTGGAACATCCTGGCCCCATGCATTCATCAAAACGTCAGGCTTGCAATTGCTCATTCACTTTTCTCAAGTCACGTCCACATCATCAAGTCCGTCAAACAGTGCATCTCCTCAGACATTTTAATCCCAGTTACAATATCACAATAACGTGTGACAGTAATACAATTCAACAATCCACAGATTCAGATTCCTCGTAATTCACATCCACAATCCACGCGCAAAGACGCTTTAATTTATGCTTGAATGAAACACAACCCGGGCGCTCCGGTTAAGCAAATACATCCACAGCGGAGAATATGAAACGAATCAGATCCAAGCCTGATAGGATCCAAGTTTCATTCATTAAAAATATCCCTGCAGGATTTACATTTGCAATGCTCCGTTATTAAAATAACCACATAGTGTGTGTCGCGAGCGCCGTATAGCTATGACGTGCATTATTTAGGACAAAGTAAATCCATAGGCTGAATATGATTTATTATCAGCATTTTAGGTCTATTATTTTACATTTCAAAAGCCCCCTCTAGAAAAGTGAAGCACAAAAACATAATTCGGAATGGTATAATTGAATCTCTGAGGAAGGGAGCTGGCATTTTTTTTGCGAGGGGGTGGCCAGTATATCCAGCTAACTTAACTAAACCTGCGCTGGAGCAGGTTAAAATTGTTCAATCTGTTGCCATAGTGATTTAGACAAACCTGCTTTGTGGAACCGAAAAACCGGACTTATGTCAAGTTATCCTGAAGATTATCACGCTAACTCAGTTAGCCACGTACGGGGAACGGGGGGCCGAGGTCACCATGACTACCTCATTATCTTCTAACTCATGTCTGTTTATACTCTCCATGTTGTCATCAGGTCACCATGACTACCTCATTATCTTCTAACTCCTGTCTGTTTATACTCTCCATGTTGTCATCAGGTCACCATGACTACCTCATTATCTTCTAACTCCTGTCTGTTTATACTCTCCATGTTGTCATCAGGTCACCACGACTACCTCATTATCTTCAAACTCCTGTCTGTTTATACTCTCCATGTTGTCATCAGGTCACCACGACTACCTCATTATCTTCAAACTCCTGTCTGTTTATACTCTCCATGTTGTCATCAGGTCACCATGACTACCTCATTATCTTCTAATTCCTGTCTGTTTATACTCTCCATGTTGTCATCAGGTCACCACGACTACCTCATTATCTTCTAATTCCTGTCTGTTTTATACTCTCCATGTTGTCATCAGGTCACCACGACTACCTCATTATCTTCAAACTCCTGTCTGTTTACTCTCCATGTTGTCATCAGGTCACCACGACTACAGCCCTGGCAGTGATGAACGGCTCCTATCATAAAGTGAACAAGCGTGAAAAGCGGGTAAATCTGAACAAGCCCATATGAAATTAACTATAGTAAAACATATATTATTCCTATGTTCTTTTGGTCCGTACAGTAAGGATATTTACCACAGATATACTGAGGAAGAGTCTTGTAGATAGTAGAAATGTCCTTTTAGACAGGGGCTATTTGGCAGATATCTCCTGCCCTTAAAGCTTGGGTCAAGTTGGGGCCTAGGGACAGGGACAGAAGTCTGAATCGTTTCTAAGTTACCAGGACTTTTAACCGTATTTTGGATACATTCTTTAGGTCTATTGCCTATAATCACATGTCATTATGATAACACTGTCATACGATATGGTGCTCTTTCTCTGCCTGTGTTGACAGGAGCTCCTGTTGTCGCGTTCCAAAAGAAGGTGGGTTCTGTCCACCATTGAAATGGTGGAGGAAGACCCAGGACCATTCCCCAAAATGGCCACACAGGTAAAAGCTACTGGTAACGTCCCAGACAGACAGACAGACAGACAGACAGACAGACAGACAGACAGACAGACAGACAGACAGACAGACAGACAGACAGACAGACAGACAGACAGACAGACAGACAGACAGACAGACAGACAGACAGACAGACAGACAGACAGACAGACAGACAGACAGACAGACAGACAGACAGACAGACAGACAGACAGACAGACAGACAGACAGACAGACAGACAGACAGACAGACAGACAGACAGACAGACAGACAGACAGACAGACAGACAGACAGACAGACAGACAGACAGACAGACAGACAGACAGACAGACAGACAGACAGACAGACAGACAGACAGACAGACAGACAGACAGACAGACAGACAGACAGACAGACAGACAGACAGACAGACAGACAGACAGACAGACAGACAGACAGACAGACAGACAGATCATATACATTATTCCTATCTTGAGTACTTCATCAAACAGACATTAACCTGTTAAGCTGTGTAGGCTGTATTTCGCCTAAAGGTACATGCCTAAGTAAATGGAAGATTGCTCCACTTCTGCAAGGTAAATTTGCATGTTCTTGGTATCTAGGAACATCTAGGGACCTGGGGTATGTATTTCCAGTGTCAGAAATATTGTGTCTGTTACTAGGCTGAGTAAATTGTAATGATTATGATTTATGATTTTTGCATATTTGATCATGTTAAATCTGCGGGGCACGAGAAAATGCTCACTGAGCTCATTCACCACCTTATTGAGATCATGTGTACAAAAAATCTAAGCAAATGAACCGCGGGAAGATGATTAAACAGAAGGATTTGTATATACAGTAATTAATGATAATCGATTTTAATTATAAATTCATATTTGACCTTGAACTTGACCATGACCTTATTATGGCCAAATCATACATCTATGGATAGGGAAAATGCTCCTCTTTCCAATGGCAGGGTTGAATCTGGATTTAGTCATTTCCTTGCGGTTTTTACGATAATTAGCATTTTCCGATAAATTCTTATTTCCGATAAATCGTATAAAACATCGGTAAAAATGAAAATATACCCGTTGACTACTGTTTTTGATAGGGTTATGGTCTTTACTCTTGGCTACAACATTTAATTTTTTTTAAACATTAACCTCTTAACATCCAAGGGCCAACATGTGGACGATTCTTTGCCGACCTCTAGTGGCTCGGGTGTGCATTTCTTTTAATACAATTTATAGATAGAATTAAAGCCCTATTTGTTGCCTGTCGATTGCCTTTTCAGGTGACAAAATCCGTTCAGCGGTTCTCGAGTTACATGCCGATATGTGAGGCGTGCCCCAAAGTACGCAAAAGTACACATTACCACCCCCAACTCTGGGGGCTCTAGCTCCGTCAATCATTTGGCGATATCGAAAATCTTTGGACAGGGTTGTAGCCAATGCGTGTGGCTTTCCAATGATACCCCATGATATGATAATTGGGGATCTAATACGGTCACTATTGATCGATTTATAATAAAGAAAAGCAGGGTCCCCCTATAGGGGGACCTTAAGGCTTAATTAACGTCACCACTGTGTGTTTTTACCATCAGATGTTCAATTCAGAAGAAGATGACGCGAAAAGCACCTTCTTCCAGATCACCGGGACGGGTGTGGACGAGCACCCCATGAATGTGTTTGAGATTAATTCAGAAACTGGGGTTGTCTACGCCCTCCGTAGTATTGACAGGGAGAAAGATCCCTTCTTCCACGTGAGCCAACATAAAATACTGGATAAATAATGACAGTATATACTGTATAGATATATATATATATATGTGTGTGTGTGTGTGTGTGTGTGTGTGTGTGTGTGTGTGTGTGTGTGTGTGTGTGTGTGTGTGTGTGTGTGTGTGTGTGTGTGTGTGTGTGTGTGTGTGTGTGTGGTGTGTGTGTGTGTGTGTGGTGTGTGTGTGTGTGCGTGTGCGTGTGCGTGTGTGTGTGCGTGCGTGCGTGCGTGCGTGCCTGCGTGCGTGTACAGTATATATAAAACGGGTAGCTCAAATGTATACAACTTAGGTTTTGATCTAAAGTCCCATCTAGTCCTTTAAATAAATTTGATTTGCTGTTCACCAAACCAGGGGATGTCTCCCCAGTCATCATGTTAACTGCCATTCAGTAATTCAATTTCTTGTTTTTCATGTCATGTTCAAAATCTTTGTGGGCCCTTTTTAGGATGATTTGCCCACCGGCACTTTGGCGACCACTAGTGGCTCGGGTGTGCATATTTTGTAATACAATATAGATCGAATTGAAGGCTTATTTGTTACCTGTCGATAGCCCTTACAGGTGACAAAATCCGTTCAGGGGTTCTCGAGTTACATGCCGGTATTTGAGGCTTGTGCAAAGTACACGGTATTGCGCAAAATACCACTCCCGACTCTTGGGGCTCTAGTTCCCTCAATCATTTGGCGATCTCGAAAATGATTGTGGAGGGTTGTAGCCAATGAGTGTGGCTTTCCAATGATACCCCACATGGGGATTTATGAATCGGGGATCTAGATGAAAAACAGGAAGAGAAAAACAACCGAATTCATTGAAGTCATGTACTACATAAGGCTTCAGGCTATGGATCTCTGGAGTTTTTTAAGCCATACCACCTTCTGTGGAAATACTACCTCTGGACTACTAACTACAGAAAAACTTGAGTAACAAGTTTTTCTACAACTCAAGTTCAGACCTATGTTACTCTATTTCATTAGCACTAAAAGTGGATTTTCTTTCTGGAATCAGAAACTTCAGAATGTCATCTTTCAAAAGAGACCCGTGTGCTATAAGTATAAAGTATGTTGTTTTGGTTTGGAAAGAAAGTATGCAGTCCTCAAAAATGAAAAGTAAAATGGCCACTTTTGGGGGCGCAGGTTAAGAGGTGTTCATAAAAGAAAATGAACACGTTAAGGTTTCCAGATTATGCATTAATGTCGACAGCCCTGAATATAATATAGAATCATTGAATTATTCAATTTACCTTTACCCCACAGATTAAGTTTGACATCCTGGACAAAGTGACCGGAAAGCAAAAAGACAAGCCGCTGGCTTTCGACATAAATGTGCAGGACATAAATGACAACGCTCCTTACTTTCAACCCAAACTAATGAAAGCCAAAATACCAGAGAGTATAAAACCAGGTGAGCATACAGTAGCATTAATTGCCAGAGAGGCATTATGTCCCAAATCACATGTCAAATAACCTATGAAATCACAGCACAAGGCAGATTCTCAGATACACCTGCATACAATGACTCTATGTAACACCATCAACCCATCCATCTACATTCATTGCACACACATCCACATGCACACACCCACTTTAAACAAACACTCACCCTAGGTTGTACTTTAGTTTGTATATTGTATTGTATAGTGTGATTCCTCTTTTACTTACTTTTTTACTGTATGAAGCACATTCTCAGGGGCTCATACAGAACCACGCATTTCACTGTAAAGTACATGTACCTTATATGTGACAAATAAAAGCAAACTTGAAACATGAGTGAAGTTGAAATGCTTGAATGACCTGTGAAGAGAATCTTCTCTTTGCTTCCTGTCCCTCCTCGTCCATCACTTCTAATCTACCTGTTGTTCCTTCATCCTTTCCCCTGGTTGATATCCCTTTCTTCCTCGCCTGCGCTGCTATTCCTCAACTCGTCTTAAGGATACATGCCAGTGACGATGTACGCCTACGACCTGGACCAGGAGGGCACAGATAACTCAAGGATCACCATCACTGTTCAGTCCCAACTACCCACAGAACCGAAGTTCAGTGTAGAACAGTTCTCAAATGTCTCCAAGACAGGACACCTCATTATGGCTGGCTGCTTTGACTATGACGTAAGGCTCTGTGAAACATAGAGATCCACATGCATGAACATGCACACACACAGACTGATTTGTTCATGTGCTGTTTTTTAATGATTTAATCACATTATCATATATTATCATCAAGTGATTGTTTTTCATTTTGTTCATGTTCTTCAGAAAGCAAAGGCATACCAAATCATTATTCAAGCAACAGATCGTGGAAAGCCAGCCCTGTCCTCCACTGGTACTGTCTTACTGAGCATCACTGACTCCAACACACATGCACCTGTGTTCCCAGAGAAGCAGGTAAAGTTGGATTCAACATGAACATTAACCTCTTAACCTGCGCCCCCAAATTTGGCCATTTTAGTTTTAGTTTTTGAGGACTGCATACTTCTTTTGCAAACCAAAACAACATACTTTCTACTTATAGCACATGCATGAGCCTGGTCTCTTTTGAAAGATGACATTCTGAAGTTTCTGATTCCAGAAAGAAAATTCACTTTTAGTGCTAATGAAATAGAGTAACATAGGTCTGAACTTGAATTGTAGAAAAACCTTTTACTCAAGTTCGTCCTGACAGCACGACGGCCCTATCCTGTGTTTTCCTCGTCTCATGACAGCAGACCGAGGGATGTCGCGCGACGGTTAGCAGTCGAGCTAAGTCGTGCACAGGTAGGGCCTGCGCTAAGCAGGCATTGGTAATGGCATGTGTGATACTGCTCGTTGTCTCGTGAGCAGTGATGCCACAGATTACTTGTAAAAGTAATCCGATTACTGATTATTGATTACTCCTTTAAAAAGTAATCCAAGTTACTTTACTGATTACTTGATTATCAGAGTAACTTAGTTACTTTGAAAGTAACTAGGTTACGAAGTCGTCGTCGTTCCCCCAACCGTTTTTTTAAACGCTTTATTGAAAGTGCATAAATTGTTTTTAACTTGTTTCTCTGCACATAACGTAAATTGTTAAACTAGTGCTTCAGCTTCTGTACCATCAAGTATGGTAAAGCAACAGTCTATGAATGAATGAATGAATGAATGAATGAAAACTTTATTTAACAGATTGCAGAATGGGTACAATACAGTACGGCTCAATACATACAATTGTTAAGGGGATGCAGACCTGAGAAAGACGTTTGTCTTGTTTCCATCAGGGTCCCCCATTTTCATTTCATATAGACATTTATGACATACACAACATACATGACATTTATGGCATAGGGACATATAGGTATTTAGTACTGATACATTTGTGACATAAACGGTATTCAAATATACAGTACTGTTACCCCTAGATCCTGACAGAGTATATACATATGATGGGGAGGGGACTGTACATTAGGAGGGGGTGGGTGGGTGGGAGGGAAATATACATACGGCGGGGAGGGAATATATACATGCGGTGTGGAGGAGACTGTCTATTAGGAGGTGGTGGGGGTTTTGGGCATTTCACGGTGGCCAGTTTCGAATTGCAGCCTCCCGTAGGTGCTCTTTAAGAGCGGTTTTGAATGTGGGCAGGGATTCACATTCCTTTACAGCTTTGGGTAGGGCGTTCCACATTGTTGTGGCATAATTGCGAAACGTGTATAGTCCCTTGTTTGAGCCGAATCTGGGTTTAACATGATTTGTTGAGCTTCCTCTGGTGTAGTGGTTGTGGTATTCACTGACCTTTGGGAAGTATTTTGACATGTACATGGGCACCCCGGTCATATAGTGTATCCTGAAGACCAGGCCCATTGCAAGTTGCTGTACTCTGTCGTCTACTCTAAGCCATCCTAGGTTGTCAAAGTGGGCAGGGGTGAGGTGGGTTCTGGGGTTCAGGTCAAGATCAAACTATATTCTACATATAACTCTGTATGATAGCACGTGCAATAATGCTGTATATATATGTAGTATACAATAAGTATACTCTTAATAGTTATGATGCTATGATGCTCACAGCATTAGAGCAGCCAGCCAGTGGTTTTACAAAACCAGTGTATCCATTCACATCTAACAAATGCAGGCTGAACTATTCAATTATATCAACTGTAACTATTAAATTGTTTTTATAAATGTCTCTCTATAAACATACAATCAGCCTCTCTTTAACATGTAAATTAACTGTAAATCTGGCAAATAAGAGCTTTTGCTCTGCCAATATACGATGAATTGAAAATGGGGGACCCTGATGTAAACAAGACGAAAGTCTTTCTCTGGTCTGCATCCCCTTAACAATTGTATGTATTGAGTTGTACTGTACTGTACCCATTCTGCAATCTGTTAATAAAGTTTTCATTCATTCATTCATTCATTCATCAAATATACATTAATCAAAAGGGAAAGAAACAATCTCTCTCTTTTGCTGTTTGGCTGGCCTCCGAGTCCTCCTGTACCTACTAGTCGAAGCATCGGCTAGTGTTGTGATTCCAGATGCTTTCAATGCAATTGGATGTGCTGTTTTTAGCGGTAGACAGTATTTTGTTTCCTCCGCATATGAACGTGAAGTAGTGACTGACGAGCGTTTTGGGATGGAAGTCTGAACAGAAACTCACTTTTAATTTTGCCAAGCGTTTTGGGGTGGAATTCTCCGACGACGGAGCCCTGCTGTCACACGATTGGCGCATATGTCACATGACGTGCTGTGAAGACCCGCCCTACTCTGCCTCTGATTCGCAGACTGTGGATGGGGAATGTGATTGTACCAAAGCAGAGTCACTCACAGACAGAGTGTCCAGTCACGCCGCGGCCCGCGGGACACATTCTTGTGTAACCCTTTCACTGCCACACTACGTCACTCCCAAAAGAAAAACAGCTCAAAATGTATTTTTGACTGTCGAAAACGAAATAAAATACTGCATTCCGCCTGCATTATGAATTTATGATGAGATAGTAACGAAATAGTAATGCACAGCCACTTGGACAAGTAACTGCAATCAGATTACTGGCTTTTAAAGATTAACGCGTTAGATTACTATTTTCGGGGGAAAGTAATCAGATTACAATAACGCGTTACTTAGTAACGCGTTACCGGCATCACTGCTCGTGAGTGATGTATTGGCGCAGGGGGCGGGATATTTGGGAAAACATGGTCGTCATGACTCTGTTTTGGATGTTTTTCCAGGTATCCTAGCGCGTGCAGCTAATGCTGATGCTACAATGTTGGGGCGCCGTTCCCCATGTACCCCGCCGACGGCTGTCTTTACTGTCTTCCCTCCTCTTAACCATTCATGCTGACGGTCAATCAGTGTCTAATGTTGGGGGTTTTAGCGGGGGCTTATTTACCCTTTCAGGGCTCAAGCACGGCGTGCTTGTTGTGAATCTATTAATTTAAAATGGGGGTCCCTGATGTAGACAGGTCTAGCGTTTTCTCTGGTCTGCAATTGTGTGTATTGGGCTAGCCCATTCTGCAATATGTTAATAGAGTTTTCGTTCATTCTTTCATTTATCCCTTCATGGGTGCACACCGCAGTGGAGGTTGTTACATGACTACTAGTGGAGCAGTGCTTCACTAGGAGTAGTTTAGTTTATTCGGATCCCCATTAGCCATTGCCACAGGCATAGGCTACTATTACTGGTAGTAGACTTTGGTCAGCAGCCACCACTGGTGTTCCGTGCTTAGTGAAGCAGGTGGCATCAGTCCTTTGCCCTGACATGGTGGAACGGTGTCCCGCCCGGCCGATGCCATGAGGCGAGTCGGCCCAGCAGGTGGCTGGTGGGCTGATGAAGCCTATACCGCCGCAGTACAGAATTTAGCAGCGACTGGCAACATTGCTTAATTGGCTGTTTTTCTGTCAAAAATGGTGTTGGGTGTTGGGGCCTTAGGGCCAGTCGACGTCAAAACAATTGCGCAAGGTTTTGAGGTTATTCAGCTTTTGACCTAGCCGCAAGCTATAACCGCAGGGAGGGCTAGGATGCTGTGAACGGTTGTTCACAGGCATCTCTGGTTGGAGCAATCTCCCCTTGAGGAGGGGTCTCCTCCTCGGGGCTCCCCTCTCCGCGGGTGGACCTTGGTCTGTCCACGGAGGCGCGGGCGGTATTTGACCTGGGCCCCACGCTGCCCCACACCGCGCAGCCAGAGGTGAGAGCACGGCCTCGCCAGCTGCTGCAGCAAGGCCCCCGGCCAGCGGCCATGTTTCCCCCGCGTGGGATACCCTGGACACAAAGAAAACAGGTGATCACAAGACCGACAGCCTCGGCGGCCCGAGGGATCGTCTATATTAGATGGGCACGCCCTAAAAAAACGTTGCCATCTAGCTGTGTCTAGCACGCTCTCCGGTTACTCCCCCCCGCTACACTACGGGACACAGGGCTCTGATTTGTTCCCTTTGGCTGCAGGCCGCGTTCTTCCAGTGAAGAGCAAGCGGCCCCACATTTCGCTTCTCATGGAGACAGGGGCTGACACCCAGTTGCTAGCTAGGCCTGGGTCTGTCTATGAGAATGCTGTGCTGTCAAGCGGCTCCCACACCACACGTCCTGCGTCTGTGTTTGGTGAGCTTGGTGTTGTAGCTGTCGATGGAGCAGGGTTCCCTGTATCTAAAAAAATTTGTCAGAGGGGGAACTCTAGGCCCAGGAGGTCGCAGCGTGGGTTCCCCCCAGCCCCGCCCTCGCCAGGCCGGGTATTACGTTAGTGCCTCCCCCGTCTGGACTTCCGATCTCGTGGTGGTCAGCAGGCACGCGTGATTTGGGTGGTAGTAATATCACTACAGGGCTACGGTGTGTAGAGACCCACCCTATCGGGCAGTGTGGGACCACACACCATGCATGTCCAGCTGCAGAGCAGGCTGTCCTCAGCAAGCTAAGCCGGGAAGATGCTCAGCGGGGGAGCTCCCCCCGTATCAGACCGCCCCTTCTGTCGGGGTCCCCCCCTTGGGTGAGATTGCCTCGTTGGTAGAGTCAGGGTGCGATATCCCGGGTCCACGAGACATCCTGCTCGCGCGGTAGGCAAGACCAGGGTTGACAACGCACAGCGGGAGGGACCGGGCCACCTATCTACGATTCCTGGCGGACCAGCGGCAGTTTGCGGCGGGGGCGCTTTGGAATTTTACCACGTATGGCTGCAGTGGTAGCCATATGTCGGTGTGGATGGAGAGAACGCTGAGGGCGGCTCTTGTGTTACAGTTTACACACCCCCGCCCTCCGTTTTTGGGTTTGGTACAGACTCTATTATCAGAGTCCGCGGCAGTGACAGACCCATACTGGACCTGTCCCATGGAACGTTCAGAATGTTGACCGTCACCCACCTGAGTACCAGAGGCTGCCGTTCGGCTACTCTCTGGCTCCTCGCATCTTCATCAAGTGCGTGGAGACCGCGCTGGGATCTCTGCGTCGTCAGGGGATACAATTTTTATTCTACCCTGGATGACGTTCTGGTCCTCGGCCGGTCAGAGAAGATCGCCAGGTCTCATACCAGGCAGGTGGTGGAATTCCTCACCAGCCTGGGTTTAGCTGTAGACTGGAAGTAGAGTACTTTGCGGAGATCTTTTATTTTTAGAGCATTAACTTTTTGGAATGGCCTGCCTCGGAACCTCTGCTGCATTTACAGTAGATTCACTTTTAAAAAGAATCTTAAATAGTTTTTAAATTGTTTTTAACACTGTAAAGTCATTTTTTGTTTTTGTTTTACACTAATGTAATTTTAGCTATCTTAATTGTTACAGTAGGTTCATTATGCATTGTGTGTACTGACTTTTAATAATTTTGTTTTTGCAATAGTGATTGTTTTTGTATGTTTTTTTGTGTGTGGACCCCAGGAAGACTAGCTGGTTGCTATCGCACCAGCTAATGGGGATCCCTAATAAAATAAAATCAAATCAAACCAGTCAACGAGTGGACTTCTTGGGCTTATTTCTAAGCTCAAGGTCTATATGGGCATCCCTCTCAGAGCGGCAGCGAGTGGATGTTCTCGGCGCACTCGGGATGTTCCGTTCTAGGATGGTTACGGCGCTGTCCGCGATGTGCCTGCTCGGTATGATGGCATCTGCTCACTCTGTGGTCCCTCTTGGCCTCCTCTTTCCAGTATGGAAATAGACCCGGTGAGAGACAAGTGGAAGCGGCTGAAGGTTCCCATGTCAGTACTGGGGGACCTCGCCCTCTGGGGCAGCAGTCTGTCACACGTCACGGTCTTCACCGACGCCTCCCTCACGGGATGGGGGGGAACGTGTCGGGCCAACGCAGTAGGGGGCAGCTGGCAGGACCATGTTGCCCGGTCTGCACTACATTTCAATGTATTGGAATTAAGGCTGTCAAAGTTAATGCGGTATTAACGTGTTATCGCCCGATTCTATTAACGCCAATTTTTTTTTAACTCTAAAGCCTGTTCCACCCCACGGGGTCTGTACCGACCCCTTTTGACATTATGATCATATAGGCATATTTTTATGAATGATGAAAATAATTTGTGATTTTAAAATCAACCGTTTTCAAGTATTAACATCACTACTATGTCACAAATGCATGTAGAATGTAAAACGTTAGGTTGGCAATAGGTTAGCAATAGGTTATAAGTGGTATAATATGATTTTACCTTCTTGTTTGTAGATGTTTAATCCGAGCCGGCGACCATTTTGGAAATAGAAAAAAACGCAAATTGTAGTTTATTTGCGGCCATTTTGTCGAGGGCACGCATAGGTGTAGAACAGCGTTGACATTTTTCAAAACTACATTTTCCTTCATGTTCTATGGGGGTTCAAAGTTCAGAGTTGAATTATGGAATATGTCAATAACTGTTATTATTCTTGATAATAACCCACAAAAGGTAACGATTTGACAAATATTGAAACGCAGTTAGTTTCTCCTCCCTATTGTTAGCATATAGGAACAACTAGATCTGAAATTCGTTTCAAAATGGTTGCACTGTGAGAAAAATAAAAATGTACAGTCGAGTACAGTAGATATTATTATCTGTTATTATGCATGCCTGGTGATGCTAAATCCAAATTGAACTCGGGCATTTGAAAGATACTATATGTATATATATAAATGTGCGAATTGGCTATAATAAGGTAATGTATAAGCATATATTCTATATTCTATAATAATATTTCAAATTGCATTGGTCCGGATGGGAGAATTCAGTACTGTATATACAGAACCTTCGGTTTTATCATCTTCCCTTTATTAATTTCCTTAGATCTTTTGTACACATGATCTCAAGAGGGTACTGAACGAGCTCAGTGGCAGTTTATTAAGTCTGGTCATTATTATCATGGTGTTATTCACTGTCAAAGATGAAAAGAAAAATCATAATTCATATTTTCCTTTGTTTCATCACAATTTAAGCAAGCCTAGTAATAGACACAATATTTCTGACACTGAGAATACATTAATTGAGGTCCATAGATGTACCTAGATACCAAGAATATGCAAATAGCCCTTGTAGAAGTGGAGCAATATTCCATTTACCTAGGTATACATTTTATGCAGATTTTCACCTGGGGTGGAACAGGTTCTCTTTTTTTTTACTTTTAAGGGGAAATGTATTATTATTATTTTTGAAACTTTTCTATTTAAAACTTTATTTTAATTTTTTTTTACTAGACTTCACTCAGGTGTATTATTGATGCTCTCATTGATACTATGTTTGTTTCTGAAGTGTGTGTGTGTGTGTGTGTGAGATATATATAGAGAGAGAGGGGGGTGAGAGAGATGAGGAAGGGGCAAGAGAGAAAGAGAGCTGGGAAAGTGTGTGTGTAAGAGAGAGAGGGGGGGGGGGGGTGATTTCTCAGCCCTTGTGTGGGTGAATGTAACAAGTTCCTAATGTTTTCTTTCCCCTATTATTTCATGCACACTTTATTCATTGTTTTAAATTATTATTTTCCTTCAAGTTATTTTCTGTTTTGAATTTGATGCAAATTTGCAATGCATGAGGGTCATCCTTTTGTGTTAAATGGCTGCATAAAGCAAGAATGTATTGACTCTCATGTTGATAAGAGTATTAAAACTTGAAAAAGATCTGTTTAAGGTAGATAACAAAAAAATAAGAAAATGCGATTTAATAATTTAATAATTTTGCGATTAATCACGAGTTAACTATGGACAATCATGCGATTAATCGCGATTAAATATTTTAATCGATTGACAGCACTAGTTGGAATTGAAGGCAGTCCTTCTGGTCCTCAAACGGCTCGGCCACCTTGTGGGCGTTTCTCAATCTGCACAGCCTGAGGGCTCTCCACATCCCCGGCAGGGAGAATGTGGGTGCAGATGCGATGTCGCGGGGTGGCCCTCACCCTGACGAGTGGGGACTACGTCCAGACATAGTCAGACAGGTCTAGGACCGATTCGGGGAGGCTACGGTGGACCTGTTTGCGAGCAGACAGTCCCACCAGTGCCCCTTGTGGTTCTCGGTCGGTCGGAAGGACAACCCCTCTCTGGGGGTGGATGCCTTCTCGATGTATCCGTAGCCGCGCAGGATTCTGTACGCATTCCCCCCCATACACCTGATAGCTCAGCTGTTGGGGCGGGTACGTCAGGAGCGCGGGACTTTGATCCTGGTCGCGCCGGGCCGGGGCTCAGCTGTGTGGTTCCCGGCCCTGATTCAGCTCTTGGTGGCCCCGCCGTGGCCTGTTCCGTGGTCACCGCGGGCCCTCTCTCAGGCACGCGGAACTCTGTTCTGCCTCCTGTTCTGGGGCAGCCTCTAGGCTTGGCTGCTGAAAGGGTGAATCTGGTGGGGATGCGTCTTGACTCTTCTGTGGTTAACGCCATCCGGAACGCGCGCGCTCCGTCCACTACCGCAGCTTACGCTGGGAAGTGGCGTATGGTCGAGAGTGGGGGGCAGAACATTGTTCAGCCGCCCTCTCGTGGGACGTTCTTGCTTGGCGCACGGCGTCTCAAGCCTGTGGAACGTTCTCTGTCTCCGAGTCGGGACCTCCAACTGTTTTGGAAAGGCTGTTGGGGGCCCCGTTTGGCCTCTTGAACAGGCGCCATTGGATCGTCTGTCTTACAACTGCGTTCCTTTTTTGGGCCAGCACCTCCGCTAAATGCGTGGGTGAGCCATGTGCTCTCTCGGTGCGGCCTGAGTGCCTGTCGGTTCGGGCCGATAACGGGGCGACTCTGAAGCCTAATCCGGTCTTCGTGCCAGAGAATATACGGAGCTCTTTTCGCTCCAGGGATATTGTGATTCAGGCGTTTCATCCTCCTCCTCACGCTAGTGGGTTGGAGTCGAGCCTTCACCTGTCGTGTCCTGTCCGTACACTGGGGGTTTACCTTAGTCACACGCAGGGTCTCAGGGCTTCCGATCAACTGTTGTTTGTTGTGGTGGCCCTCGCGCGGGTGAGGCGCTGTCCAAGCAGCGCCTGTCACATTGGTTGTGTGAGGGCATTGCCTTTTGCTACACGTTGGCTGGGCAGGTTCCCCCCGGGGGCGTCAGGGCGCACTCCATTCGTGGTGTGGCAGCCTCTGCTGCCCTGTTAGGGGGGGCCTCGGTGGAGGACATTTGTGCTGTGGCCTCCTGGTCCTCCCCGAGTCCTTTTGTTAGGTTTTACCTCGTGGACGTGACTGGGGGTTCTGTGAAACTCCCAGGCAGTCCTGAGGTCCGGGACCTCTCCTGCGTCCCGCCATCAGGTGGGCTAGCGGGAGTGTGTGGGTGCGGACCGCGGGGTGCTGTGTCACACGTGGTCCCGCTTGCGCTGTGCGTTCAGGGGTGCCTTGTTCTCCCCCTTTTCGCACTTTGGAGGAGTTGACTGCCTCCCCCCCTTCGTTAGGACGGGCGGGTGGACGGGACTCCCCTCCTCCCTGGCTGGGGCTTACGGGCCCTCAGGGGGTGCATTTGTCCGGGCCACGCGTCTGCTCTGCCCTTATCTCAGTAGGCAGAGCGGGACGCAAGGCCAGTTGATATGTAACGTATGGTTATTCTATAACCCTAGTTACATGATACTGGCTGAGCGTCCCGCTCTTAGCGCCCTGAGGTCCCTTGGATGTTTTTCCGCTTATGGAAATCGAACTGAGGAAGGGTGAGGCGTGACCACTTCCGGTGTAATATAGGGCACATGGGAGTGGCGTGGTCACGTGCAAGTGGGTGCATCTGTTTTTGTTTCTCATTCTAGGTGCGTGGAGATAAGGGGTTATCTCAGTAGGCAGAGTGGGACGCTCAGCCAGTATCATGTAACTAGGGTTATAGAATAACCATACGTTTTCGCTCATTCTTTTTTTTTTAGATCCCTGATTCATACATCCCCACGTGGGGTAGCATTTGAAAGCCACAGTCATTGGCTACA
Organism: Notolepis coatsorum; assembly: GCF_963971535.1. Classification (NCBI taxonomy): domain Eukaryota; kingdom Metazoa; phylum Chordata; class Actinopteri; order Aulopiformes; family Paralepididae; genus Notolepis; species Notolepis coatsorum. The sequence goes on along the minus strand of NC_140181.1, from coordinate 107,915,178 downwards.
ACCCTCCATAATAATTTTCGAGATCGCACAATTATTGACGGAACTAGAGCCCCAAGTGTCGGGAGTGGTATTTTGCGCAATACTGTGTACTTTGCACAAGCCTCAAATACTGGCATGTAACTCGAGAACCGCTGAACGGATTTTGGCGGATTTTGACGCTATCGACTGGCAACAAATAAGCCTTCAATTCGATATATATATTCTATTACAAAATATGCACACCCGAGCCACTAGTGGTCGCCAAAGTGCCGATGGGCAAATCATCCTAAAAAGGGCCCACACAAGTGGGCCCTTGCAAGTTAAGATGACATTCAAACGGTACAGGGTACATGTGATTGACAAGAGTATTCTGCCTGTTCAGTTTGACATTGAGATAAAGGAGATGGAGACCAACAAAGAGGTGCTGAGGATCGCTGTGGAGGACAAAGACACACCTGGCACCCCTGGCTGGCGCGCCAAGTTCTTCTTCGTCAGGGGAAATGAGGAGAATAACTACAAGATTAAGACTGACCCCGAAACCAACGAGGGCATTTTGACCGTCATCAAGGTACTGGCGTTTCTAAGAAATGTCCAATCCTGGACTAAATCTCTCTGACAGCGGGAGGAGACAAGCTATTATTTCCCCCACAATTCCACTCTTTCTCTTCTTTATAATGTAAATAAAACTTCTGATTTAGAAATAACAATCAGATAGAAACCTAAAAATGAAAACAATGAGATACTGTAACCTAATGGTTATCAAAAATAATTAATAAATGCCACTTGAAATCTTTACCCTAGCGGTTGAATAAGATGTTAAAAGAGAAAATCATTTAAAAAATAATATTTACACACACAATTCACAATACAACTTGTGATTGACAGGATTAACCTCTTAAGCCTGACGGGTCCGGTACAAACAGGGGCGAAAACAACCTCCTATGGTGGAGCTGATAAAGTTCAAAATGTCAAAGTGCCAGTATGAATCACATCCATCAAACGTTTTAACTAACCATAAATATACTGCTATAGACTTGACTTTGGTTATCGCTTTCCAGGGGAAGAATTACCAGGGTACCCGCCTTACGGCTGTGCAGATCGGAGTCGAGAATGAGGTGGAGTTATTTCTGTGTGGCACTGTTGTCAAACCTCCGCTTGAGTCAGTCAACGTCAGCATCAAAGTGCTCGACGTCAACGACCCCCCCGAGTTTGAGAAGTCTACGGCCGACGTGTACGCGAAAGAGGAGGACGAGCCGGGGAAGGTGCTCTATAGGCCCACCATTACAGACGTGGACTCTGATGTGGCAAATATCAGGTGGGTGGCGACTACTGCACTACTGCACATACAGCACCCGGCTGCTTTGATAGTTGTGCACAAAAGGTCAAGTCGTTGAACAGAAACAGAGCATTCTCGTATTTTCAACGTTTAACCTCTTAAGCCTGGAGCCCTATTTTCTGAAAATCCGCCTAAAATACATACCTAAGTAAATGGATTATTGCTCCACTTCTACAAGGTCATGTTCTTTTTATTGTGTCTATTACTAAGCTTGCTTAAATTGTCATGAAACAAAGGAGAATATGAATTATGATTTTTCTTTGCATCTTTGACAGTGAATAACACCATGCAAAAAATTACCAGACATGAAAAACTGCCACTGATCTTGTTCAGTACCTTCTTGAGATCACGTGTACAAAAAAAAAATCTAAGGAAATTAATAAAGGGAAGATGATTAAAGAGAAGGTTTTGTAGATACAGTACTGAATTCTCCCATCCGGACCAATGAAAATAAGAATGTATCGAAAAAATGCGAATTATATCTATTTTATCATAAAACCGTGAGGAAATGACTAACTCCAGATCTAACCCTGCCATTGGAAAGAGGAACTTTTTCCCTATCCATAGATGTATGAGTTGGCCATAATAAGGTCAAGTTCAAGGTCAAATATGAATTTATAATTAAAATGGATTATAATTTATTACTGTATCTACAAATCCTTCTGTTTAATCATCTTCCATTTATTCATTTGCTTAGATTTTTTGTAGACTTGATCTCAAGAAGGTGCTGAATGAGCTCAGTGAGCGAGCTCGGTTCCAGCACAATTGTAACATGATGTTATTCACTGGCACATATGGAAAAAAAATCATAATTTATATTGTCCTTTTTTTCATTACAATTTACTCAAGCTAGAGCGGCCGGGTAGCACAGCGGACTAAGCGTCTGTCTACCACCGCAGAGACAGTGGGATCGAATCCAACTGCCAGCGGTACCTCCGGCTTGGTCGGTCGTCCGTGCCGACACAATTGGCAGTGTCAGTGGGGTGGGAAGCCGGTGAGGGTGAGTCCTGGTCGTTGTAAAAACAGCGACTTCTACAGTTCGGTCGGGGCGCCTGCACAGCGAGGGAAGGATCTGGGAGAGGTAGTGTGATCCTTCCACACGTTACACTCTCCCAGTGAGAGTCCGCGCTGCCAGGTAAAAAGAGTGTGTCGGAGGAAGCATGTGATAGCCTCCACTCTCCCAGACCGACTGTAGGGGGTAGGTGCGCAACGACTAGAAAGGGGATTGGGAATTGGCATAACGACTAAGATTGAGATGGGAGAAAAATGGAAAAAGGAGGGGGGAAAAGATCAATAAATAAAAAAAATAAAAAAATGTACTCAAGCTTAGTAACAGACACTGTGAATTCATACCCCCAGGTCCCTAGATCTTCTATAGATACCAAGAACATGCTAAATGACCTTGTAGAAGTGGAGCAATCTTCCATTTATTTAGGCATGTACCTTTAGGCGAAATTTCTGAAAAAAGGGCTACAGCTTAACAGGTTAAGGGTGTTAACATTGGCTTATAGTACAGGACACATACAGACACAGACAGCCTGCAGATCCACTCATTTGTCACCTCCCGGTTGGACTATTGTAGACAGCCTGCAGATCCACTCATTTGTCACCTCCCGGTTGGACTATTGTAATGGAGTCCTGTTCGGGGTACCCAGCAAAGCCCTGGACAGGCTCCAGTATGTCCAGAACTCAGCTGCCAGGGTTCTCACTCACACCAAGCCCTGGCAGCACATCACCCCCACCCTCATCCATCTCCACTGGCTTCCAGTCAGGTTCTGCATCACCTTCAAACTCCTGCTCCTCACCTACAAATCCCTCCATGCCCTCGCCCCCCGGTACCTGTCTGATCTCCTCCACCAGTACACTCCATCCCGGAACCTACGATCCTCTGATCTAGGTCTCCTCTCCATCCCTCGCACCAGGTTACGGACTTTTGGGGACAGAGCCTTCAGCGTGGCGTCCCCTACCCTCTGGAACTCTCTCCCCCCGAAATCCGCAACGCCCCAACACTGGACACCTTCAAATCCGCTCTAAAAACACACCTCTTCACCAAGGCTTTCCCCATCAGTTAGTTTTAGATTAAATTAGGTCCATTATCCCCTACTTTCCCTCATCCCCTCTTCCCCCTCCCCCCCCTACTTTCCTTGCCCTATTTTTTGTCCTGATTGTAAAGCGACCTATGAAGCGTTCTATGAAAGGCGCTATATAAATTTGATTTATTATTATTATTATTATTATTATTATTATTTGCCTTTCTTACTCCAAACATACCAGCTCTGTGATCAGTGTGCACCCTGAGGTAGATGTTATGTAAGTACAGTATGCTAGTGCGTGAACGTCAGGGAGGACAGCACATCTAGTGCTATGTGGATTATGAAAGGACCTTTTTTTATTCATTCAACCTTTATTTAAACTCGAGGGACACTGAGGTGTCCCTCATTTACAGTGATGCAGAGTATACAATTAAAAGAGATAGATTGATACAAAGATAAACACAAGGGATCACAGCACAACAAAAACAAGATAATATAAGTTGGAGTATGGAGCACTAAAAGAGAAGGTTGTTTTTCCAGAAATTAGAACAAGCTATGGGAACCTTAAGCATGAGCAAATCACTTGAGTAAATTTGATCAAATCCAGAGTTCCAATCCAACATTGTTGTAATATAAGTCAAGTCAAGTCAACTCATTTATTTATAAAGCATGTTTAAAAACCCAAGAGCCAACCAAAGTGCTGTACAATCAAAGCATAAAATGTCATAATATAAAATACAAAAAGGCACACCAGGACAAGACAGTACATTCAGAGAATGTAAGGAGGTTGCTGACCAATAAGAGCTTTGAAAATAAACAAATACCAATGTGTATTACGCCTCTCTGCAAGAGAGGGCTAACCAAGGAATACATACAGAAAACAATGGTGAGTGTCATAGCTATCACAAATAATACAATCTGGCAGCATGTCTGTAGAGTATATCAGCTGATGGAGAAACAAAACTGCTTTGACAATCTGACTCACAAGATTGTCAATATGATACCTAAATGTAAATCTTTTATCAAGCCAGATGCCGGGATATTTATACTCCATAACTCTCTCAATAGATCCATTCGCAGCAGTTATATATTAACTGGCTATCGCGTCCCGCTCTGCCTACTGAGATATAACTCATCATCTCTAGCACCTAGTGTGCTCCAGGAAACAAAAACAAATGCACCCACTTGCACGTGACCACGCCACTCCCATGCACCCTATATTACACCGGAAGTGGTCACGCCTCACCCTTCCTCATTCGTTTCCAACGAGGAAGCAGCTACTTGCACTTCGGAACTGGAGATTGTTATGAAGCAGAAGGTGAAATTACACAATGTTGGGAATTCGCCAGAAGTTCGCCAGCCCCCGGAACCTTCTCGGCACGTCGTGACAGCACGACGGCCCTATCCTGTTTGTTCCTCGTCGCATGACAGCAGACCGAGGGACTTCGCGCAACGGCTGGCAGTCGAGCCGCGTTGCGCCCAGGTAGGGCCGGTACTAGCAGGCATTGGTATATGTAATACTGCTCGTTGTCTCGTGAGACAGCCGGGTGATGTATTGGTGCCGGGGGCAGGATATTTGGATGAACGTGGTCATCATGACTCACTTTTGGATGTTTTTCCAAATATCCTAGCGCCCAGCTAATGCTAATGCTAAGATGCTTGGGGCGCCGTTCCCATGTGCCCCGCCGAGGCTGTCACCACTCTTCCCTCCTCTTAACCGTTTCATTGCTGAAGGTCAATCGGTGTCTAATGTTGAGGGTTTTGCTGAGGCTTTTTTACCCTTTACACAGGTGGATGGGCTGACGACAGGGCCCAGGACCGGTGTGCCGTGCTTAGAGGAGCAGGTAGCATCGGTCCTTTGCCCTGGCATGGTTGAACGGTATCCCACCCGGAAGCTGACGCCGAAGGGCGAGTCGGCCCGGCAGGTGGCTGAGTGGGCTGATGAAGCTTATACCGCCGCGGGACGGAATTTAGCAGCAACCAATAACATTGCTCAATTGGCTGCTTTTCTGTCCAAAATGGTGTCGGGTATGGGGCCTTGGGGCCAGCCGACGTCAAAAACATTGCGCATGTTTTTGAGGTTATACAGCTTTTGACTCAGCCGCAAGCTATAACCGCAGGGAGGGCTAGGATGCTGTCAACACTTGTTCACAGGCATCTTTAATAATAATAATAATGGCTTGGATTTATATAGCGCTCTTCATGACACCCAGAGCGCTTGACAGAGTCCATTATTCGGTCATACACATGGGAGTGGCGTGGTCACGTGCAAGTGGGTGCATTTGTTTTTGTTTCCTGGAGCACACTAGGTGCTAGAGATGATGATATATCTCAGTAGGCAGAGCAGGACGCTCAGCCAGTATCATATAACTAGGGTTATAGGATAACCTTACGTTATATGCTGAGTATTATGGTCGAGGTCTCTGATCCTAGAGAAAATATGAATTAAATGTAGTTATGTGGTGTTGTTGTCCAGCAGGGAGCACTCTGTCCTCTGGACTTGTCAGTAAAAATCCCCCTGTTACGGTGATAGGGACACCGTACAGCTGTGAGTGCCGGCCTTTGGATTAGACGCTAAACCGAGGTCCTGACTGAATTCAGTCATAAAAGAACCCAGAGCGCCTATCGCAAAGATGTTCCTGGCCAAATTCCCAATCATGTCTCTGACATCAAGGCCACCTAATCATCCCTCCCGCCTTAATTGGCTAACATCAATCCCTGTCTCCTGAGCCATTCAGCCATTGTGTAGTCTGTGATGTGTGCCTGGTGCCAGTCTATGGCAGCCATTGAGCCTGCGTTGCCCAAGGTTGGGTGCTACCAGTGGTGGTGAAGGAGGCAATTTCCACCCTACATTGTGGGGAGCGCTTTGAGTGTCTAGAAAAGCGACCTTGGGTTTCATGAAAGGCGCTATAGAAATTTGATCTATTATTATTATTATTATTATTATTATTATTATTATTATTATTATTATTATTATTATTATTAGAAAAGCTCTATGCAATGAGCATTCATTCATTCATTAAGTACTAACTTAAGTTTAACTTTACACCCAGGGTCTACATCATCTGCAATTAATGCAGTCATTAAAAAGTCTGTGCGGTTGGATGCTTTTATGCCACTGTCCTATTTGCATTATCAGGTGTGTCCTGGTACACGACCCAGCCGGGTGGGTTTCCATGGATGAGATAACAGGAGAGCTCACAGCAAAAAGCAAGATGGACAGAGAGTCGCCCTTTGTTGATGAGAACAGTGTTTACAAAGTCATAATAGCTGCCATGGATGATGGTAAGGGATGGTTATTGCAACACACAATGACACCTTTCATCTGGGCTCAAAACATACCAGTGACGTGAGTGTAACACTGAACACTTTGTCTTTGCTAGGTGTACCTCCATGCACAACGACAGCCACTGTGTTGATCCACTTGGGCGATATCAACGACAACCTCCCTCAGCTTGTCGCCGAGACCGTTGTCCTGTGTGGCAACAAGGTGAACGAGGTCATCGTCCCGGCCAAGGACATGGACATCGATCCCTTCCGTGGCCCTTTCACCTTTGCCCTCGGGGGCACCGACGAAACACTGAAGCAGCGCTGGAAACTAGACCCTGCCACCGGTGAGAAGATACTCACTCATCATCTACTACATATTGTCTAGTTGTTAGGGTAAGGCTAAGAGAATAATCAAAGACTCTAGTCACCCAAACAACGGCCTCTTTGAACTGCTGCGGTCAGGCAAGCGCTACCGGAGTCTCATGGCCGGTACAGAGCGACTCAGAAGGAGCTTCTGTCCCCAGGCCATCAGGATGCTCAACGACAATGACACTATGTAACAACCCATCATCTACACTCACAGCACACACATCCACACGTACACACTCACTTTAAACAAGCACTCACCTTATCACCACCCACTTGACTCACTTTAGACACTTTAACACACTTTATATTTAGTAGTAAAGAGATTTGCACTACAATTCATACCTCATTGCACCTTACCCTAAGTTTGTACCTGATCCCAATTCTGCATTGTACCTCACTGTTACTCTTCTTACTCTGTATTGTGTATTGTATGTATATTGACTGAACACTTTATTTGACGCACTTTTGACTTTTTCTATTTTATACTTTTTATCTATTACTGTATGAAGCACACTCCCAGGGGCTCATACAGAAAAACGCATTTAATGATAAAGTATTCTGTATTTTACTATGACAATTAATAAACAAACTTGAAACTTGAACTTGAAAACTTGAAAGGGATCATTTGAGTGCGGCACCATTCTCTCCTCGTCTGTCCCCAGGGGAAGTGGCAGTACTCATCAACACGAAGAGCTTCCCCTACGGCAACTACTCTGTGCCTCTGGTGATCAAGGACCAGCAGGGCGTGACGGCGCCGGAGGCCATGCTGGTGGTGAAGCTGTGCGACTGCGGAGAAGGAGACGACTGCCTCGAGCAGCAGCCGCTCAACCTGGCCCTGGGAGGAGCCGCCATTGGACTGATCATAGCATCACTGCTGCTGTTCCTCTGTGAGTCCGGCGGCATCAACAGAGACATTTACATTTTTACATTTTAGTCATGACACTTTTATCCAAAGCGACTTGTACATTGTGTACAACAAGTCAGCAGGAAGGGCACAATAATAATAATAATAATAATAATAATAATAATAATAATAATAATAATAATAATAATAATAATAATAATAATAATAATAATAATAATAATAATAATAATAATAATAATAATAATAATAATAATAATAATAATAATAATAATAATAATAATAATAATAATAATAATAATAATAATAATAATAATAATAATAATAATAATAATAATAATAATAATAATAATAATAATAACTTTACTTTATTTGTATAGCACTTTTCATACAGAAATTGCAGTTCAAAGTGCTTCACAACAGTAAAAAATACAGGCATAAGCGAGCATAAAAAAGATAGAGAGGTAGCAAGGTAAGGTAAATCACAGTTTTTGGTAACACTTTATAATAACACTCAGTTATAAGACATTTATAAGGTATTTGTAGATAATAAACTAATCATGAACAAGCCATTTATATACATTGATAAATTATTATTAAATCATGTATAACTATATTTGTATAACATTTACAAATTATTTATAACTCATTATCAACATTGTTTGTACTTGATTTGTTCATCATTAAATACTGTTATTTAATGTGTAGTAACACATTTTTAGATGCTTTGAAAAATGTTCATGTTCAACAAATGATTTGTAAAACATTCATAAAACATGGCGCTGCAACGTCCGGCTGCCTTTCTGTTCGCTCCGTCGAGACTGTGCTTACTTTTGTTAATATGTCTAGCACAGTCTCTGGAGCGTAACAGTAAGAAGCATTTTGTATGAAAGTATTCTGTACTTCTGTATGACAACTATTAAAGAAACTTGAGAAACTTGAAACATCTATAAATCATTTGCAGATGCTATTGCATGCCCTAATCTAAAGTGAAGACTATTCATCATTAACAAATGTCTAATACAGTTTGATAATTATTTGTTGACTTTTTCCATCACCTGTTACAAATGTTGTAGACAGCTTTCGGATCCACCCTTTGTGACATTAAACAGTGACAGAATTAGAACTATAGATAAATGCAATTGTATTAACACAAACAAAACAACAACCAATAAACATTGTTTATAAGAAAAATATAAAACGTCTCTTTTGACACACCATGTACATGTTCAGTTTAAAAATAGGCAATAAAAGATATAACAGAGCATCGCTCTTAACACTTTGAGTTTCTTTACAAAGTATAGTTTTAAATTACCTTATAGAACAACAGAGCAGTGCGTCGCTCACAACTTAACAACAGAGCAGTGCATCGCTCTTAACTTTGAGTTTCTTTACAAAGTTTAGTTTTGAATTACAACAGAGCAGTGCTCTTCAAATTACAGTGCATAGGAGGTAGTGAGATAACATTTCTATAGAACCAAACACATGCATTTGATGGGAAGTGCATAAAACTAGGCAGGGTAAGAATAGTGCAGGTAAAGTACAGTTTGTGTCAGGATATCCCTGATGTTTCATTTAAATGCCTGAGCAAATGGCTGCTTTTTTATTTTTATATAGCGCTTTTATCCAAAGCGCTTTACAATTTGTTACTCACATTTTACCGATTCACTCACACATTCACACACAGACGGCGGAGGCAAACAGGCAAGGTGCCAACCTGCTCATCGGGAGCAATTAGGGGTTAAGTGTCTTGCTCAAGGACACATCGACACGCTGCCCGGGAGCAGTGGGAATCGAACCAGGAACCTCCGGATTGCCAGACGATTGCTCTACCTCCTGAGCCACTGAGATGTTATTTGAAGATGTCTAGCGAGTTGGCTTCCCTGATGTTTTGGGGTAGTTTGTTCCATAGTTTTGGGGCGTAGTTGATAAAGGCTGCATCACCAATCCTCTTTTGACTGCTTCTGGGAGCCTCTAGTAGTCCAGCAGCTGAGGATCGCAGTGTTCTTGCTGGCCTGTAATTTATTAGAGTGTTGGCGATGTAGCTAGGTCTCTGTCCATTTAGAGCTTTGTATGTAAGGAGAAGGACCTTAAAGTCTATTCTAAATGTTACAGGAAGCCAGTGTAAAGCAGCTAAGACTGGACTAATGTGCTCTCTCCTTTTGGTTCTAGTTAGCAGTCGGGCTGCAGAGTTTTGGATGACAACAAAAAATAAATGACATAACATGTGAATCAACATAGGTCGGTCCTGAAAGACAACCCACACCCCTAAAGGAAGGAAAAAATACAAATATTATCTACCCAGGCTCGGCCATAACGAGCAAATAAAGACCAAATCATACAGTCAATGCCATAAGATGGGTAGAAATAATAAATAACAAAGTGACTGCGTTATTCAATAGTCATGTAGGCTAGTCATCAGCTAGCTCACAGCCAATACACCTTACCGGCAAGGATAATTCCCTTTCATCTCGCTGCACCCAGCTGGTCCTGAAACAGCTAGCAGCCATCCGGCAAGCTAGCTAGCCAGCCAGCTAGCTCAGTGAACTCCGGATGAAATCCATGGCCTTCTTCGGATTGTCAAAGCGCCTGGGTCCCTCACCAATGTCAATTCTGAGCGTGGCAGGGCGCTGCAAAGCAAACTTGACCCGACGTTCGTGTAGGGCTTTCTTACAGTTCGGAGAAACCGACAAGGTTTTCAAGATGATCGATTAGAATATCATGATGGATTGTATCGAATGCTGCACTGAGATCTAGCAGGATAAGGATGGAGACCTTATTCTCGTCCGAGACCTCAGACCGAGTTTAGTCTGAGGTCACTGATTATTTTGGTGAGGGCAGTTTCAGTGCTATGATATTTTCTGAACCCTGATTGAAATTCTTCTGGAGATGTTGTTATGTTTCATCTGTCTGAGTGTTCCGCTCTAGCCTTATTGGGATATTCGCCATTCGTGCACATCTTGTGCGCGCATTGAAAAAAACTTCTACTATGCACCTACATCCATCATGGCCACGCCCACCCCGCGTTTCCTTAAAACACAGGGTGTGGCCACACCCACGCTCTTCCGAGTCTGAATTTCAAGCGAGAAAAAACAGCCAAGGGTCCTCAGGGCGTGAAGAGCGGAACGCTCTTTTAGAAAATAGGGCCCTGGGCTTATTAAGCCTTAAGATCCCCTATAGGGGGACCCTTCTTTTCTTTATCATAAATCAATCAATAGAGACCGTATTAGATCCCCAATTATCATATCATGGGGTATCATTGGAAAGCCACACTCATTGGCTACAACCCTGTGCAAAGATTTTCGAGATCGCCAAATGACTGACGGAGCCCCGGGAGTTGGGGGTGGTAATGTATACTTTTGCATACTTTGGGGTACACTTCACATATCGGCATGTAACTCGAGAACCGCTGAACGGACTTTGTCACCTGAAAGGGCAATCGACAGGCAACAAATAGGGCTTTAATTCTATCTATATATTGTATTAAAAGAAATGCACACCCGAGCCACTAGAGGTCGGAAAATAGTCGTCCACATGAGGGCCCTTGGATGTTAAGAGGTTAATGTTTTTAGTTTTTTTTTTAGCCAAGAGTAAAGACCATAACCCTATCAAAAATAGTAGTCAAAGTGTATATTTAAATTTTTACCGATGTTTTATACGATTTATCGGAAATAAGAATTTATCGGAAAATGCTAATTATCGTAAAAACTGCAAGGAAATGACTAAATCCAGATTCAACCCTGCCATTGGAAAGAGGAGCATTTTCCCTATCCATAGATGTATGATTTGGCCATTATAAGGTCAAGGTCAAGTTCAAGGTCAAATATGAATTTATAATTAAAATCGATTATCATTCATTACTGTATCTACAAATCCTTCTGTTTAATCATCTTCCCTTTATTCATTTGCTTAAATTTTTTGTACACGTGATCTCACGAAGGTGCTGAATGAGCTCAGTGAGCATAATCAAAAGAACCTCAATGTTTTCATGGTGTTATTCACCGGCACAGATGCAAAAAGAATCATAATTTATATTCTCCTTTGTTTCATCAAATTTACTCAAGCCTAGTAACAGACACAATATTTCTGACACTGGGAATACATACCCCCAGGTCCTTAGATGTTCCTAGATACCAAGAGCATGCAAATTGACCTTCTAGAAGTGGAGCAATCTTCCATTTACTTGGGCATGTACCTTTATGTGGAATTTCTGAAAATAGGACTACAGCTTAACCCATTCTCTGCCGGGCTTATATCCATCCTAAATCATCCTCTGCCAGCGCTATTTGTCTATGGAGATGTTCACCTTCTTTGCAGGGCTATAACTTTTTAAATTGTATTGCTAAATTGACATTACTATGGCCCATTCAACATCAATTATCTATCGTTCAGGATGTAGGAACGTTTTACTTTTTCATTCACACATTCATACTAAAATACCGTCTAGAGTATAAATATGTTTTTATCGTTTTCTGCAGTATTTCATAGAACGTGAGATATAGGCATAAATGCATATATTAGATGATCAAATGCAGTTTGATACCGATCAACGTTATATAAAAAATGTCTACTGTACATGGTCCCAAATGTCATGACTGGTCATCTGCGGGTGAACGGAGGGGGGGGGTCGTTTATAATTCAATGACCGACGTTAAATGATTTATGTAGTATGGGTGATATATTGATCAGAGCAGTTTGTATCGAAAATGGTAAAGAAAAACGCTGAAACTCACCCCAGTCTCCTCATACCGTTGGGCAATGAGAGTGGAGCAAACAGATCCCAATTATGGGATGTTGATCGATGCGATCCATTTCCGGTTTGTATATTACTAATACACGTCCAAATCATGTTGATTATTGAGTTATGGCATAGATCTATATCTACGGCGTCTGTATTGAGCCCCGGGACGATAAGCGAGTGGCCGGACGAAAATAGGGGACGGACCACTTCCGGTTTGGGCAACTTCCGGTTTGGCAACTCGCCGATCGGCCACCAGGTGGCGGTATTGAAGCGTTGCAGAGTTGTGATGGATCAGACAGCATCACCCAAGACTCTGTGGGTGAAATATGAATACCATGACGAAAATATGAAATATTGATCTCAAAAACGCCATACGATGTTATTGGCAGACAGCGCATGGCGGAGAAAACCGCCTTAACACGTGAAGGGCGGAGAATGGGATAACAGGTTAAGCTAAAATAGGATAATAATAATAATAATAATAATAATAATAATAATAATAATAATAATAATAATAATAATAATAATAATAATAATAATAATAATAATAATAATAATAATAATAATAATAATAATAATAATAATAATAATAATAATAATAATAATAATAATAATAATAATAATAATAATAATAATAATAATAATAATAATAATAATAATAATAATTACAAATAATATAAAAAAGATAATTTGTAAGTATTGTATGTGTTCTATGATAATTATAGGTCATGTGTCATAAACTTATGTCATATACAAATTATGCATCAGGTGCATACATTTAATGTGATGGGTGGCATGAAAAAGAGATGGAATAAAGGTGGCCCTATTCATGCCTGTATGAAAATGGCCACATTCAAAGAATCATTTTCTAAAACATTGAGAAACTCATCTCAAAACCATCAGTTTACACAATCAGTGGAGTGACAGTATTCTTGTTGGGGTCCTTCAGATTGTAACCTCCATGCTCATGTGTTTGTCTCTGTCTGTAGTGTTGCTGCTGGTGTTTGCGTGTGAGTGTGAGAAGAGGCTCACTCACGTGGAGGACCAGGGAAACCAAACTCTCATCCAGTACAACGAGGAGGGAGGGGGCTCTGCATGCACGGTGAGGAGGGGGCTCTGCGTGCACGGCGAAGGAATTCATGAATGAAGTTTATTTTTCAGTCCTGTTTACAAACAAATCAAACACACCCATGTGGACTTACAAAAAAGATTTAAAATCACAAATGTACATATTCAAGGCAAGCTCA